>NC_141891.1:303189-453534 GCF_030686135.1 Camelina sativa | reverse complement strand
TGCAGAAACTATCTATTGATTTCTATTGTTTTTGCATTTTTCAGTTCTCGTGTTTCTGAAAGACTCCATCAGAGGGAGTGCCAACAGAAACTTCAGCCTTGAGGATGCAGGAGAACATATAAAGACGAACTCTTGTTCTGTTTGTATTTAAGGACTCTCTATTTCTCCTCTTTCTTTTTGTATAATTGGTTTGTTAATATATAAACCTTAAAAGACCCCATTCGTCATCATCAAAGAGAAAATAACTAATTAGCTTTTAACAGAAAATGAGATGAGAGTTGTTCTGTTTCAATGGTTTTACTTGCTCCTCTTCTTAATAAGTACAAACCTAAGAAGGGAGAGAGAGAATGCAGAGATGCTTCTTCTTCTAGAAACAGAACATTTGCTTCCTCTTCTTCTTCTTCTGGAAACAAAAACAACATTGATGGGTCATTCAATAACTGAATTTTGGATTTTGGACATTAAACGGTTAAAAGAAAAACAGACCTGGTGCTGAGCAATCTCTTGACGGTCAATATAAGCGAGTAATTCTTCTTGTCTCATCAGAGCTTCATAAAGAGCCTGCTCCAAATAAAGAAACAGAGTTTAGAGAGCATGAAACGTCTCAGTTCTAGTTTTGGTGGGGTTTTAGTTGTTGACCATAGTATTCAGTTACCTTCTTAGTAGCTATGAGTTCGGCTTCAAGGGCGTCTACACGGCAAACAGCTGCGTTAAGCAGTTCCTCTTTCTCATAAGGCATCTCAGATGGCTTTGACTGGAGCGCTCCAACTTTCTCCTCAAGTTCGGTTAACTTCTTCAGTACTGAATTGAGGAGATCAGCTTCCTCTGTAGCAGCGTTTCCTTCAATTTGCGATGCGCTTGTTGGCGGTGGAAGCTGCTTGGTCATAACACGGTCTGATACTGAGCGGAAGAATGTGAGAATCGCCATCACAAAAGCCATGAAAATAACTAGAACACGAGCACTGAAGCTTTCATGATCCTTTGGGACATTTGGAGGCATACGAGCTCCTGCGGAAAGAGATAGAAGACCAAAGTTTAAATCTTTTTTCATTTCCAGTGTATGATGCCAAAAGAGAAACTTTCTTTCACTTGAGCATAAAAAAAGTTACCTTTTGATAGAACCCTGTTGGTGGCGGCGGGTTTAACCTTCCAGGTGGCGTCAACAGCTTTGTCAACCATTGGAACATACTCATCATAACCTGCAAAACTACCGGCAAAACTCGTTTCACCAGAACCTACTTTTGCCTGCAAAATAATCACTAGGACGATTCAAAACCATGGATTCATCAAGTAATCTATTGAAAAAACAAGACAGAGAAAGTGAATTTATAGTATACCTCTTCACGAACAGGGGTCAAGCGGAGATGGGAATAACTCTTTACTGCTTTTGGGGATACAACGATATCTTCAGCATCAGAACCTGATTCTGCAGTTGATGTGTCACTTCCTTTTATCCATGGATAAGGCGGCTTTGCATAAGCAATGACTTTCCCCTCGCTGTTTAGAACTTTCACCACCTGCTTCGCACGGTGAGCTCCCCCATGAAGTACCATCTGCAATAACAGTACCATCACATAAACAGATAATATGAAAGTTTGGTGTGTAAAGAGAAACAGAAATCATATAAACAGATAATATGAAAGTTTGGGTGTGTAAAGAGAAACAAATGATTACTAACTTTCACAATTTCCGGATTTTTCCAAGGCCCTTTATCGGAAAGCATACAACCTCCCTGATCCGCGCAAGTACAAGCACCTCCCAAGAATTCAGGCAACTCGCTGAACAAATAAAAGATACATCACTGATGTAAGCAAAACACAGAAGAATCAAGTAACTCAAAGAATTAGGAGTTCAGGCTACATACCTAGATTCGATAACCTCGAGCAATTTACTCTGATACTTGTATCCAAGTACCTACATTACAAGATGAAACAGTCCATAATGAATCCCAAGAGCAGTTCAATGAAGGCAGCTATACCAAAAAACATAAAATGTAATAAAACATACATGAATCTTAGAAGTTGTTTTGGGGTCTAGAAAGCTCTTCACAGTGCTCCAAAGCAGACGGAACCCGGGCCCTGCATTGATGATAAACATCTGGTGGAGTGTCTCAGGATAATTGTTTCCATCAATATTCTGCAAGCGTGTAATAAGCTCACGAGCAGACTTAGTGAAGTTCTTCAATCCCACTCCTTGGACGTCCAAAATAGTAGTGCTAGAATCAATATACTTTTTAGCAGCAATAGTGCAGGCAGGAAACTTAATCATAAAACTCCTCTCGAATTCCTTAACATGATATCTTATATATCGATCAAGCGTTGTAACTTGCATCAGCTTGTTAGGATCAACTTTTCCTAGCCTCTCGATATACACAGGCCTGCCTTCTTTATCAACACTGTGATAACCATGCGGGTAATATTTAAGAACATCATCAATCTCTTCAAACTGAAAATCCTGAATAATAGTGTCGGTACCAAAGTCTTTCCTCCACTGGATCATATCAGACCACATGTGCTTTGCTTTCTCAATGTCGAATTTTCTAGCTTTTAAGAACCTCAACATCATGTGATAGTCATCGTGTTTATGAGGAAGCAACTCGTCCATCACCAAAGCTTGTCTAAACTCATCAACCGCTTGAAGCTCCTCTACATCACGAACATCCTCGATGGAGACAGAACTGACTCGAACATCGCTTTTTCTTCTCTTCTTCTTGAGAGAATGCTTGAACTTTGTGGATGCATTGATTGCTTTCTTTTTCAAAGATCCGATTCTTGTTTTCCTCTCGTCTTCTGAGTTCTCAAAATCAGACTTTCTTTCCTTTTTCTCATCACTGCTCATAATTCCCTCAAAACCTGTATACAAAAAAAAAAACCTCTTTACTAATCCAAAAGCTTTCAAGAACAACAACAAACAGCTGAAACTATTATGACCTAACTTGTCAACCCTAAGAACCCACTAGGAAAAAAACGAAATTGCAGAGAGTTTGGTATCTCATTACTCGAATAAAACTTAAAAATCAAATCTTTCTTCTCTACGATGGCCTTATGCTTTAGTGTGAAACCCTAGAAAACTCAACCGCAGCAGCAAAAATATCGCATTGAAAGAAATAAAGATGGATCCAAAGAGAAAAGAGCAGATCTGATATACTTACATGGCCTTGCGAATCGATCGACCGGACCTGACATCTTTAAGATTGCGAATGAAGCAAAAAAAAAAAACAAAACTATCGCTCAAATCAATCCAAAAATACGAATCGCTCACTTTTTGTTTTTGGTTTGGTTTATTGAGAATCTAACTTTCTCACATTAACCAGAAACACTCCTGAAATTTCGCAAAAAAAAAAAATTAACGATAAAGGAACAAAATTTCAGAAGTAAAAGGTGGAGTAGAATTCGGAGCTAACTATGGGAACTCTCTATATTTTATTTATATTTTTATTAAATTTCACTCTGGATTTTTTTATTTAATTTTGTTGTTGGCAAAATTAAAAATATCTAAATATTTTATTTACTTCTTTCTTATTTAATGACGCTCCACCCTTATTATTTACACGCTTTTCCTATTTTGAACCCCACTCTAATTTTTCCTTCACATTCTCATACCACATATTTATTTGACTCAACAATTTCTTTATTTTTTCCCATGAAAAAAAAATTAATGACAAAATATACCAAGTACTCCAATGAGAAACACAACTAACAACAAGTCAACCAATATAAAAAAAAAAAGGAGGAATCGTGGTTGTGCATTAAATGTAAAAAAATCGAGGTTTACTTCTGTAATAAAATCTATAATAAATGGCCTGAAAATAATAAATACGCATGAGATTTGGACGTTTCTATCAATTAATACAAGTTATATAAGTGAAAAAAAAGAAAAGTAAGTTAGTACAAGAGAATCGCTTTTTTGTCATCAGCCGACGAAGATCTAACGGTCATTAATGATCGTGGATGAAACATATTAACGGATCTACGATCACCATAGGTTGGCTGATATTTAAAAAAAAAAAAAGACAAAAAAGATCAATGAGAATTTCGCCGACAAAACGGAGCAGTAAACGATGAGTCAACAACAGTCATTGGCCATTTGTTGTCGGATTTTATTTTTTTATTCTCTTTTTTATTTTTTTTTTCCCAAAAATTATTCCTTGATACTAGTAAAACGGAGCAGTAAATAATTAAACCAAGCCTCCTCCGTCGTCTAGGGTTTTTTACTCTTCCCATCTCCGCCGCCCTTTTCTCTCTCACTTGCGTTTTTCTCCCTCTTACTCTTCTTCGACGTCGTCCTCCGTCGCAGTCATGCCGGGTTCCGAACAATCGGAGATTCAGTGGCCAGCAAGGAGAGTCAGGGAAACTTTTTTCGAATTCTTTAAAGGGAAAGGCCACAAGTTCTGGCCATCGAGCCCCGTTGTTCCTCATAATGATCCTACTCTTTTGTTCGCTAACGCTGGTACGAAAAACTTGGATTGCCAAATACTTGATTTGTTTTATCTGTTATTGCCGATGGAAACTGGGAATTAGTCTTTAGTTGATCTACGGAATTCAGATTCTATTGAGTTGGTTTTATCTCGAATTGGTATTTAGTTGATGAGTTCACTGGAATGCTTTGTTCTGTTTTCTCTTTTGTATCTGAAGCTTTGGGACTTATTCATTCTTCAATTTTTAAAGTTTTGGTCGAAATTAATAAGACTTTGTAGTTAGGGATTCTTAGCTATGTATATTAAATTTCTCTTGATATCTCTGGTCACTGCTAGATAAACGAATGACTTTGAAACTTCTCTGTTTTTCAAGGAATGAACCAGTATAAGCCTATATTTTTGGGAACCGCCGATCCAAATACGGAGCTCAGCAAGCTAACTCGGGCATGTAACACTCAAAAGTGTATTCGTGCTGGTGGAAAGCATAACGATTTGGACGATGTCGGCAAAGATACTTACCATCACACCTTCTTTGAAATGCTTGGTAACTGGTCGTTTGGAGATTATTTCAAGAACGAAGCTATCGGATGGGCTTGGGAGCTCTTAACTAACGTAATTAGAACCGCTGCCATCTTATTTTGCAATACCTTATGGATCAAAGAGTATATTTTTCTTCCTACACATTTAGAAAAGGGACATTTGTCTTTTGCTTACTTGATTTAAGAAAATGTGCATGATATTTAGTGAACTATTATCTCTCTCCCATCGACAGTATGTCACAGTTTTGTAAAGTGATTCTTCTGTTTTCATTAGTCTGTACATCTCATTGAGATATCCTGCCACAGTATTTCATAATTTTTGTTTAGTTATATTCTCTCTCTGTTGGTTTGTATATTTCACTAAGAGATGATGACACAGACCTCCCTGTTTTCATGCCTCAGGTCTATGGGCTACCGACTGATCGAATTTACGCTACCTATTTTGGCGGTGATGAGAAAGCTGGCCTTCAACCCGATAATGAGGCTAGAGATATATGGTTGAAGTTTCTTCCACCTGGACGTGTACTACCCTTTGGTTGCAAAGATAATTTCTGGGAAATGGGTGACACAGGTCCACCTGTGGACCTTGTACTGAAATACATTATGATCGTGTCGGTAACCGTGATGCTGCATCCTTGGTTAACAATGACGATCCAACATGTTTAGAAATATGGAATCTTGTCTTTATTCAGTTCAACAGAGAGAGTGATGGCTCGTTAAAACCTCTGCCTGCTAAGCATGTTGATACCGGAATGGGCTTCGAGAGGTTGACTTCTGTTCTTCAGAACAAAATGAGCAACTATGATACAGATGTGTTCATGCCTATCTTTGATGACATTCAAAAGGCCACTGGAGCTAGGCCATATTCTGGAAAAGTTGGTCTGGAAGATGTCGACAGAGTTGACATGGCATATAGAGTGGTTGCTGATCATATTAGGACCCTATCATTTGCTATTGCCGATGGCTCTCGTCCTGGTAATGACGGCCGTGAGTATGTTCTGCGGCGTATTCTCCGTCGAGCAGTTCGCTGTGGAAAGGAGATCCTAAAAGCTGAAGAAGGGTTTTTCAACGGGCTTGTAAGTTCTGTTATTCGGGTCATGGGCGATTTCTTTACAGAGTTGAAGGAACATGAGAAAAAGATCACAGAGATAATAAAAGAAGAGGAAGCAAGCTTTTCCAAAACCTTGGCCAAGGAAACTGAGAAATTTCGGAAAGTACTTGGGCAGGCGGTTCAGGGAAATACACTACTGAGTGGAGAGGATGCTTTTGTGTTATCGGCTACATATGGTTTCCCGATAGAGTTGACTCAGTTCATGGCTGAAGAAAGAGGGTTGCTGGTTGATGTTGATGCTTTCAACAAAGCCGTGGATGAGGCCAAGGAAAGATCAAGAAGTGCCCAGAATAAGCAAGCTGGTGGCACCATTGTTATGGATGCTGACGCTACATCAACATTGCACAAGACTGGTGTGTCAGCAACAGATGATTCTTTTAAGTACATTTGGTTCCAGGATCACGAGAGTGAACTAAAGGCAATCTACACTGGCTCCTCTTTCCTGAAACGTTCAGCTGCTTGTGATAACGTGGGACTAGTATTGGAGTCTACAAGTTTCTATCCTGAGCAGGGTGGTCAGATTTTTGACACGGGACTTATACAAGGCTCATTTGGTACATTCAATGTATGCAGTGTCAAAATATTTGGGGGCTTTGTTATTCATATTGGGTATCTTTCTGAAGCAGCAACTGGAGAGGTATCTGTGGGGGATAAAGTGATTTGCAAGGTTGACTATGAGAGACGTAAACTCATCGCTCCTAATCATACTTGTACACATATGTTGAATTATGCCCTGAAGGAAGTGCTGGGGGATCATATTGATCAGAAGGGATCAATAGTTCTTCCTGAAAAACTGCGATTTGATTTTTCCCACGGCGAGCCGGTTGCTCCTGAAGATCTGAGAAAGATCGAATTGATAGTGAATAAACAGATCAAGGATGAATTGGATGTATTCTCCAAGGAAGCAGTGCTTTCTGAAGCCAAGCGCATCAAAGGTCTAAGAGCAGTGTTTGGAGAAGTCTACCCTGATCCTGTCAGAGTGGTGTCAATTGGGAGACAAGTTGAGGATCTCTTGGCTGATCCTGAAAACAATGAGTGGTCATTGCTTTCTTCTGAATTTTGTGGAGGAACCCACATAACAAACACCCGCGAAGCCAAAGCATTTGTAATTCTATCGGAGGAGGGAATTGCTAAAGGTACTCGTAGAATAACTGCTGTAACTACTGAATGTGCCTTGAAAGCATTGAATGCGGCGTCCTTACTTGACAAAGAAGTAGAGGATGCGTCCGTGGCAGAGGGAAGTGCATTGGCAGAGAAAGTTTCTGCTTTGAAAAGCCAAGTAGACAAAGCAATTATCCCAGCAGCTAAGAAGGCAGATATCAAGGCTAAGATTGCTTCGCTTCAGAAGGAAGTAAAAAAAGCTCAGAAGAGAATAGCGGAACAAAACCTGAAGAAATCTGTCCAAGTAGCAACAGAGGCGGCGGAGTCTGCAGCATTGGATGGGAAGACTTTCTGCATAATCCAGCTGGATGTGGGTCTTGATGCAGCAGCTGTGCGAGAGGCGGTTTCTAAAGTAATGAAAAAGAAGGGAATGTCGATAATGGTGTTCAGCACAGATGAAAGCACAAACAAGGCGGTTGTGTGTGCAGGAGTCCCAGACAAATCAGATCAGTTCAAGCAGCTAGACGTCACAGAATGGTTGACAACTGCGTTGGGTCCTCTAAAAGGTGGATGCGGGAAAGGGAAAGGTGGTCTTGCATCAGGACAGGGAACGGATGCTTCCCAGTTGCAGGCGGCTTTGGATATGGCTGCATCATTTGCATCAATGAAACTCAACTGATTTGGTCGGAGATCTGTATGGGCAGGGTAACCTCTACTTAGTTGATTTCATTGTAAACATGTTCAAGAATCTCTTGATGTTTCAGTCAAAGTGACCTATTGATGTATTAACTTGTGAGACTGAAAACGTGGCTAATTTAGTAAATTTTAATTAATACTCCTAGTAAGCAAAGATTTTTATTTCAATCGAAAGATTAATCACGACAAAATGACTACATTTGTTTATATAAGCACTATAGTTTTACATGTCACTCTTATAAGAATTCCAAAAATCATCATCTCCCTCATCGTTGTCACATTCATCTCCACCGTCCGATCTCAAGCCATCCCCACCGTCCGATTCCTTCACTCCATCTACTGCATCACTTGCCCGCTCCGTCTCCTCAGGCTTCTCCGGCTCCTCCTACACATACAAAAAATACGACAGCGTTTTAACATTTCAATTCAACAAAGTTAACAGATTTAGGCGCCAACTATAATAAAGCTTTGGGATTTATATACATTCTGGGGAACATCATTTGTCTCTTCTGTCTCTGCGCCAACTTCTTCTCCTCCTTCTTCTCCTTCTTCGGCTGCTTTTGCAGCTGCGGCTTCCTCTTGAAGCTTCTTAATCACGTTAGGGAAATGAATAAGTTCTGCAAAACAGAACAAAACTTTCAGATTTCTACGGCTCATCATCCCAAGGAAACTATATTATTATAGGAGAGAAAGAGAGAGTTGTTCTCTCACGTTTTGGGCGAGTTGCCAATGCCTCATTAAGCTTCAATGGATATCGACGTTCTTCCAGTTTGAATTTGAGCTTCATCTGTTCACGCGTTCTATTAGGAAACAGATGTTGTATCATCGATAGATTGCTCCCAAACTCTCGAATTCCCTGCAAAAACAGAAAGAAAACAATGAGCAAACAATATATTATCTCCGTTCAAAGTGATTTTTTTTTTGTCTACTAGAGTTTCAGGGCCTCTCTCAACTTTACCTCATAGAAGAGTTCTGTATCTTGCTTTGACCATCGAGTTCTTGCAGTCTTGTACATGTACGTTTGATAGTTAACAGGTGAGTCTGGTTTCACTACATAAGCTTCTTGATTTTCGCTATCCTCCATACCAAATTCATCTTCTGCATCAAATCCTTGAGAATAATACTGACTCCCTGATGCGTTCCCCGATGCGTTCCCTGATGCGTTCATATCACTGCACGTAACACACACACCCATAAGACGGTGAAAAATAATAATCTAAAAGCAGTCTAACTTAATCGACTAGCGCTTCCCATTTAATACCTTTCTTGGATCGGTGGCACAACAGCTCCCTTTGCTTCTTTTTTCTGCAATATTAACAAGATATAGACAATAAGAGTAAGGATCCGAGCTACAAGGATATGCTAAAATTCAATAGAATCTGCAGAGGAGCTCAAATGAACAGTGTTCTTACCTCCAGCCATTCTTTATATTCAACAAGACGTAGCATATCTCTAATAGGAAGAGATCTGATTTCATCATCCGGGGTTTCAAGCAATTCCTTCTCCACTGCGACAGGAGATAAACATGAATCAATCGATATGCAGACAATAGCTAACCATAAGCTAGATAGTAATATCAGTCAGTTAGTTAGAGTTACGTGTTCTCTTTTGTCGAAGACTCGAATGTTTGAATTTCTTCTCTGTTTTTTCGCTTGGTGCTTCTTCACTCGTGTTTTTCCGCTTTCGACCAGCAGCTCTCTTTGATTTTCCCTTTTTTTTTCCTCTTACAGACTGTTCTTGTTCTAATGTATTATTATTCCCCAAACAACTTTCTTCTTCTCCTGTACCTATATAGTTATCCGATCTGCCAGAAGCATTTTGCGCCTCCGTCTCAGGAACCTGATAAAAAAATTACAAGCAGAACCACATTTGAAATAATTGCTAAACTTAAAACAGGTGCGGTTGGAAAAGCAAACTCAATTTGCAATCTTACCGTTTCTCTGGGGGCTTCAGGAATATTAGGTTCTTCTTCTTGAAGATGTCCATAAGTACTGAAGTCGTTTCTTGATTCCACATTGTCCATTACTTCAGACTCGTTAGTACCCATTGAAAAATAACCGGTACCATCAACGGAGTAATGAGGCTCAGGTTCTTCTTCAACCACAGTGTCGAGCACTCTAGGTTTTGGTTGGAGTTTCCCCGTATGTTGCACTACACAGGTACAACATTATAATTATACATTTAACAGAACTAAAGCATATCAAATGTGAATATTCAGAGTCTAAAATTACCATATGAACTGGTGGTGCCTTCCTCCTGTATAATATCAAGAGTTTCCATATCCAAATGACCCTCATCTTCCTGTAACAATATCAAGACTTATCCATCAGTTCTAAATTTGCAGTAAAAGAAGTAAACACAAGAGAATATTCACAATACCCCAGTTTCAGGAGTCACAAAATCTCGAAATATTGTAGAATCTTGTGTTCTGGGATCATCAGGGAATGCAGACGCAGCAGCCTCTATGCTATCATCACTTCTTTTCCCCCCTATATCCACGTGATTACAAGCACGAAGAACAGATGCTCCCGTAGACCAATGAACCTCTCTTGAGACTACATTCACATTCTATAAGAAGCAATAACTTTTTTTTATAAGAACCTATAGCATACACTAAAAAACAATCCAAAAGGTAGACATAATAGCACATTACCTCTTCTGATAATGTTTCAATGGTAGACTGGTTGATGGTTCCACTCTCTGGAACATTAGACTCAGAAGGTAAAGCCTCTGTAAATAAACAAAACTCCACATATTAAAACACTGACAACTTTTGGGAACAAGATAGAATAAACAAGCTGGTTGAGGGAAGAAACAAAACCGTTGGGAATAGCCGATGATTCATTTAGAGAAACAGAATCTTCTTGGCTTTGTGTTGAGAGTGTTTCCTTGGCAACATTGGTAGGCAGTGTTGTATGGGATGTTGAAAGAGAGACTTGTTTCTTCTTAGGTTGAGGTCTACCTTTTGGTTTGAACCTTGTACCAGCCCTAACTAGTAAATCCAAAATTCACAAATGTTTCAGCCACATTAGTCAATTCCAAACAAAAAAAAACTCATGAAACTAATCAAAGTGGGATTAAGAAAAAAACCCAAATTACCTGCTGGAGCAGCATGATGTGAGGGATGATCATCAAAATCTAAATCCATCACTTGTGTTTTTTTAATGTTTCACAGATACTCTCCCTCTCGCCAATGTGTCACCACTCTCTGACAATACAAAAACAAAAAAACTCAAGATCAATGACAGATCTCAAGAATAAAAACTGAAACTTTTTCAACGGCTATTCGTTTAGTCGGCAAATCAAAGCAAATACTCTAACACAAGAATAAAAACTGAAACTTTTTGGCTGAGAACTGGAGATTACAATTACCCAATAAACCATGAAACGAATCCGTCGGAGGCTAGACCATTGTTCGTTGCCGTCGCCTAGGGTTTAGCTACTCGGAAAAGATAGAGATTGGCCGGGAAAGGTCTGCGCCTCTTATCGCATAGATAAAGGAAAACAATATTACAAAATAATTAAAGAAGATCGTGCAGGCTAGTGGTCAATTATAACGTCCGTAAGTGTTTGGTTTTGACTTCGCACTAGGGTTCGATGCTCTCTCACAGCACCGTCTCTTAAATACTTGTGTATATATATATTATAGGGCCTCAGGAGAAAAATTAAAATAAAGGTTTTTAGTGGGCCTATCTCATGAGAGGCCCATATTGTTTTTGATGTAAAAACAGGTCAGCGGGCTCTATATTTAACATGGGCCGATGGGTTTTTAACCCACTTTTTGATGTCCCTAAACATAGTTCCTTAAATTAGTAATTTTTCTCTCTCCACTGATTAAAGAACAACTCACCAAATATCTGTGTAAGTAGATCAAATCTCTTCTTCGTTTATGTGCTTCGCGGACAGTTGTAAGTTCCTTTCCCTTTCATCGTCTGTTTTAGTAGCGTCCAGATTCTGGAATCTTAATCTTTTAGTTGGTGTGTTTTCCAATTTGTAATTCCTTCTGATTTTTCTAAGATCTGTAATTAATTTGATTTCGTTTGTTTTCGCATTTACGCAAGCTTCCTGAAATTATGGTTTTTTTTTTTAGCTTGAGAGGGATCTTAACAATTTTTTTGCGTTTAACATCAATTGGTTGTTGTAGAGTTGAGCTATGGTGAAGGAGAGTGAGTACTACGACATATTAGGCGTCAAGATTGACGCTTCAGGTGCTGAGATTAAAAAAGCTTATTATGTTAAAGTAAGTCTCTTTGTGTTTCTTCCATCTCTATATGAGTTTTTGTTTCCAGTTAGATATTAGCTTCTCACATAGAGTTCAAGCATAAGTTGGTAGAGTTGATTATGATGTTAAGAATCAGACAGTGGATTATCTAAGAAATTTGGAAGCTTTTTTAAGTTTCATTATGGAGATCAATTTCTATGATTTTGATCTTATTATGTTTTGCAGGCAAGGCAAGTTCATCCAGATAAGAACCCTGGTGATCCTCAAGCTGCTAAAAACTTTCAGGTGTTTTTTTGCCTTCACCTTTAGAGCAATAATATAGAATCATCTCTCTTTCTAGGTTTCTATTAGTTTGCTCGACGACCTTCATTCACTAGGGGTTTAACAAATGTGTGTGTGTGATTGAATTATATACTCTCTCAGTCACTAGGTGAAGCTTACCAAGTTCTTAGCGATCCAGAGAAGCGAACAGCTTATGACAAATATGGAAAAGAAGGTGTTCAACAGTAAGTTTGAATTAAAAGATTTTGGACATTCCTTACAATTCTAGAATTAACCTCTATAGGATTCGGTTTAAATGCTTAATTGCTGAATTCACTTCCATTTGCTTGCAGGGATGCAATGGTTGATCCTGCAGCTGTGTTTGGTATGCTCTTCGGTAGCGAGCTCTTTGAGGATTACGTTGGCCAACTTGCACTTGCTTCAATAGCCTCAATCGATGCTGAATTAGAATCATATGAGCCTGAGATTAGGAAACATATGCTTCAGGAAAAGATCAAAGTATGTTGTTTTCCCTCTCTGTTTAACTGTTTTATTAGCCCTTTATTGTTTATATTTCTGTATGATGTTTCCTTAATGCAGGCGATGCAAAAGGGCAGGGAAGACAAGCTCGTCGCTACACTGAAAATCAAACTCGAACCATTCGTGGAAGGACAAACCGATGAATTTGTGAACTGGGCCACTGCAGAGGCAAAACGGCTTTCTACAGCTGGTAACTATAGTCCTTTGTCAGTTTTACCGTATCAATTAAGTTTGGCTTTTTTCCACTCCTTACGTAAATGAAAGGCACAAGCTTTGGCAATTAGAGAACAAATAAACTGAACTTAGTTTGTTCTTTTTCTGTTACTTACAGGTTTTGGTGAGGCAATGCTTCACACCGTTGGTTACATATACACTAGAAAAGCTGCTAAAGAACTTGGAAAGGACAAACGTTACATGAAAGTACCGTTTTTAGCCGAGTGGGTTCGTGACAAAGGCCACCAAGTAAAATCTCAAGTGATGGCTGCTTCTGGTAAGAGCATGAATGTGTGTGAGGGCTGCTTTGGATTTCCGAAAAGAGGATTGACCAAAAAAATCTTCATTTTCCGTAGGTGCGGTCTCATTACTTCAGCTGCAGGATGAAGTGAGCAGGCTGAATCAGGGAGTGAACAAAGAAGAGAATATTCAGAAAGCCATTGAAGCTAAAAAAGATGCAATGCTTCAATCCCTTTGGCAAATCAATGTTGTTGACATCGAATCAACCTTATCTCGTGTCTGCCAAGCAGTAAGATTTGAGTCTACAATGATGATCCTATATTATTACATTGATCATTACATTGTAATAGTTGAAATATTGTTCTCTTTTTGTTTTGTTCCCAGGTGCTTAAAGATCCAACTGTTTCAAAGGATGTACTTCGAGCTAGAGCTAGAGGGTTGAGGAAGCTGGGAAACATTTTCCAGGTCAGTCATTATATAACCAAAAAAAAAAACAAAAACTGTTGGTTGGTTCTCTCTAACGTAACATATTTCTGACAGGGTTCTAAGAAACCGTACTCTAGAGAAAACAGTTTGAGTCATGAAGAAGCCGCCGTGAAACTACAGGCCGGAGATTCCTCGAAGCCGGCGTCTTAAATCAAGAAACTCGAATTTCATTGGTTCAAAACAAAACAGAACGATCGCTTTTGAGTATTATCGAATGTAATTTTCCTACGTAATATCTTTTTTTTTTTCCATTCTAAATAAAATAATATTAGTATGGGGGAAGTGATGGTTTCGTCTTTATATTCCCTTTCTTCGTTATACATCTTCTCTTCCGTGTTGGCTTCACAAAACTCCAGGTCGCGTATCCCATCCATGTAAGATAGATAGACAGGGACCTCAGGGGTATTTTATTAACTGGTCCTTGTATTATATTGTAAATATTTAAAACTGTAATCTAAATGTTTTTAGTTTATAAAACGGTCCCATCTAACGACGTCACTAGGGAAAGTTGCCGGTTAATTATTCGTTCTCCCTCCGTTTTGTCTTGTAACGTGACGTGGCATAACTCACCGTAAGCCATTATAAATTCCGCTAACTCTAACGGCGTCACAACTAAACCGGCTTATCTTGGTTCGATCTTGGCAAAACGGTAGTAATCTATGTTTCCAATAATACTACTTACATGATCTTATGAATTTGAGAAGCTATTACATCTACTTCACCTTTACACAATTGATGAAAATATATAGAATAATCAAAATAAACTATAGTAATGGTTCACCTCGATTTGAATTTAATTTGGGTATTTGGTACGGTTTCAATTGTAATAACAGTACACACCTACCGGATCCTGACGGCGTTAAGTAAACCGTCGGAAAAGACTTGTATTCGTCTCTTTCCCTCTTTCTCTCTCTCCAACGAGAGAAGGAAGAAAGCAAAGCAAAAGAGACTCTCTCGCTCGCAGTGCTCGTTTCCTTTCTCACTCTAACAGCTTCTCTTTCTCTCTCCGTGAAACTGTCGTCTTCCTCTTCTCCGGCGGCGTTTCGGGACTTGTGGGAGCAGGTTCGATGTTCGTGACTCTCTTTTAGCATATATTCTGATTTGATTGTTTTGTTATCCTTTTTTTTTGGAATTTTATTTTTCGGGTATTGATTTTAGGGTTTCTGTTTATAATTTTGAGTCATCTCAACATGGTTTGTAGATTATTCGGCCTTAATCTCGGATCTGTTTGATGCTAATTTTTACTTCAATCACTACTTCTTTGGTTTCCTTATTTTGATTTCTTAATTTCGGATTTTGGTAGTGAAGAAGATTAGTCATGGCAGTTCCAGTGATCTAGAAACTGGTGACAAGTAGAGATATATATCGATATGATTCCTTTGTTAATTCGAACTGTTACTTTGTTATTTGATCCATGACTAGTTAACTCCCAGAGATCTTAAACATGGGGCTCTACTAATTTTGCTTGTAACCTCGACTTTTGTTGGGAATTTTAGACTCTCCTGATGATTTTGATTTTCTGATTGTGCTGATTGATTTGGTTTTGTGTTGCTTTTTATTTGCTAGAAAGGGATTGTTGTGCTGTTGTTCTACTGAGAGGTTTCATTCGCCGAAATAATTATAAGCACTGGTCTTTGCCATAGTGCTTAATAGTTGCGAGTTATGGGGAACGCATGTTGTGTTGCTGCTCGAGACAAAATGGTGTTGCCTAATTCATTAGCTGGTGACAATTTGCAGAGGGCCAATGTCAGGCATTCTCCGAACTGGAGTTTTCGGTGGGATAATAGAGGACGTGTAGCTGGTGAAGAAACCTCTCTCAGTTGGTTATCTGATGGGATTAGTCGCAACGATGGTTCTGAGATCAAATTTGGATCTGCTCTTGTTTCATCTGAAGGGTCTCCTTTGGACAGTTTTCGTCGGACACAGTCATTGCAGAAATCTCCTGCTTCAGGTAAATATTTTCAGGTTGTTGTTGGTTATGGTTACATTATAATCGTATTCCTCACTGGCTTAGCTTTTTTACTGGAACTTGTAAACTTGAGGGAAGCACATGTTACTTGGTGTCCCTCGAGTCATGATGAGCAAAAAGGCTTGCTATGTTTATTGATAGAATTTGTCTGTTTGCTTTGTGGCTTGCTTCTGTCTCTGTTCTTGATCATAATCTATTTTGGCAGATTTGTCTTTTCCAAGATATTCTTCCATGGATACAGTCTTCGAACAGGTAAAGGCGTGTTTCATCAGCAGCTGAGTCCTCTCATTTCTTTGAAATTCTACCTTTGTTGATGCCTTACCTCGCTTTCGCATTTCTATGTTTCGTACAGAAAGAAAATGTTTCAACAGAGTCTGCAGCCCCATCATATCTATCTCCTGCACAATTGTCTCTTTCACTGGCTTCACAACCATCATCTTTCCCTACGTCACCACTTTCATCCCAAAGCTACTTGCAGCCTGCAAGTTCATCGACACTTAAACTGGCACAGCGCCCTCGTCTATCAAAGCAAGTCTCAGATGGTCAAATCTATGGTCCGACCTCACTGAATGGAAGCTCAGCAACTGAAGAGAGGCAGGGAACTCCTTTGAGATATGATTCTTCTCAGTCCGGACCATCTGAAGGCTGGTCATTGCAAGCCTTTTCTGAAATGATGTCATCTTCTCGCAGCGACGAGCCTTTGTCTTATGATAATGATTGCTTTGGGCTTCAACGTGACAAGATAGACCATCATGGCAATCGAATGTCCAAGCATCAGCAAACCTGCGGTGCTTGCTCTAGACCCTTGTCGGAGAAATCCTTGTGGAGCGGCCAAAAGATCTATATGACCAACGAGCTCTCTGTGTCTGCAATTCTAGCTTGTGGGCATGTCTACCATGGGGAGTGTTTAGAGCAGATGACACTAGAAATCGATAAGTTCGACCCTTCATGCCCAATCTGCACAATGGGTGAGAAGAAAACGGCAAAGCTGTCAGAGAAAGCTTTGAAAGTAGAGATGGATTTGAAAGCTAGACACAACAAAAGACTCAGAAACCGAGTTTTGGACAGTGACTTTGATTGCGATGATTTAGTAATGTTTGATCACAGCCACAGGACAGCAGCAGCAGCAAGCAAGAGTCCTAAACTGGTCTCGAGTTCGAGTGCTAAAAGCTATTCTGCAAAGCCTTTTTTGGCTCGACACTTCTCTTTTGGGTCCAGAAGTAACTATAAATCCCACAAAGAGGATCCTCCTATCAAAAAGAAAGGCTTCTTCTGGACCAAATCCAGCAAAATATGAACTTGTAAGCCTCTCTCTCCTTTTCTTGCTATAGATCTATAGAGTTGAAAAGTCAAATCAGTGAATCACAAGTAAGCCTGTTGTTTCAGATTTTGCCGTGCTCTGTACTTTGACTACTGTCTGAAGCATAGAAGTCGACACACAAGGACACCACGGTACCATTCAATTAAAAGCAGGATATTTGTTGTTACACATTTTCCTCGTAAAGCTCAACAAAATTTGTCTTATCCATGTTTTTTTTATAATGATTACCAAATTTTCACACATGTAAAGTTACAAGTTTAGATTACAAGGTTGGGGATAAGTACAACATTGGATCATTAGTCTTTTTAACTATCCTGGATTTGCACAGATCAGAATCGGACTCTGAATGCAACCGATTTGGTGTAGTTTGTATTATATCTACCAGCTTGATCTCAGCTAAACTCTTTTATGTAAATGTTAATTCAATTCTCCTTCATATTGATGGTGATTGTAACATATATAGACATATCATTTCTCTACGAACAATGTCATTGCAAATATTGGAACTCGCGAGTTTAAGGGTCAGATACATCATAAATCGTTTTCAAATACCAACGGAGATATGTATGTAGCTATGTCTGTTGGGATTATTTGGACGAATACGATTATCAGTAGGTTCGTTACATATCATATGTGCTTAGTGGCAATACCCTACGCATCTGGATCCGGAATTGCGCCACGTGTCATGACCATGCACATGAATGATTAATGTATAGTACAGACACGCAACCGCAAAATGTACTCACTAGCAACGTTAGGTTGAGACTTGAGAAATAATCTTCACAATGGCTGATCTGAAAGACGAACGAGGAAACCCGATCTATCTGACGGACGAACACGGGAAGACAGCTCAGCTGATGGACGAGTTTGGTAACGCTATGCACCTGACAGGTGTTGCAACCACCGTCCCTCACCTCAAGGAGAGCAGCTACACGGGTCCACACCCAATCACGGCCCCAGTCACCACCACCAATACGCCTCACCACGCACAACCTATCTCCGTGTCCCACGACCCTCTTCAACACCATGATCTCCGCTGGTTCGGCACAACCTATGTAAGTTTACTGTTTACTATCTCACCATGATACTATATACAAGCTAGCTAGGTAAATTTGTACATATAAGTAGATATGTGCGTATGTATGGTTTATTAATTATTATCATCATGATTCATATGGATATGGTACGTACCTACTGATAATCCCGATGCATATAAATATGTAGACGGAGGAGGATGGTGATGAAGGAGTAGGGAGGAAAATTAATATAGCAGATGAAACTAAATCGAAGCCATCAGCTGCGCATGCGACCGGATCAGGAACGGTTCACGAGCCGCATGAGAAGAAGAGTTTCTTTAAGAAGATTAAGGAGAAACTTACAGGCGGCCACCGTAATGACATGTGATAGTTTTCCATACGATGGTCATAATTACTTGTATTGGGGAAAGGTTGTTTGCAATTGTGTAAAAAAATGATGTTGTTGAGTATATTTTGTAACAATATCGAACCGGACCGGTTTGGGAGATGTATATCCGATCCAACGGATGAGATTGCATAATAATCATCATCTCTCTCTCTCTATTCAAAAACCTTTCCGTCGTTGGTTGGTGGACTCGCTTGCTGTTCCGTCAACCAAAATGTTAGCTCAGTCACACTCGTTGTGTAAATCCTTCGATCTGATTCCGCCACCGTCTCCGGTGTTGCGGTCTACAACAACAACTTCCTCACTTCGTCTCCCTTCCTCGCCTAGAAGCAGCCGATTCTCCTTTCTATCTTCTTCTTCCACAAGCGCTGCTACCGTCTCTCGTGGCCGGATCTCCCTTACAATGGCTTCGAACACGAAACGACCTGACCTAATCGAAAACATCCCTTCGGAACTGAGCGAAATCGAGCTAGATCGATTCGCCGCTGTGGGTAATGCACTAGCTGACGCTTCCGGCGAGGTTATCAGAAAGTATTTCCGGAAGAAATTCGACATTGTCGAGAAAGATGATATGAGTAAGTTTCGATTCATAGTATACAATGGAGTCTGGTGATATTGTAGGCTTATATGTGGTGACTGAGCACCCAAGTTTTAGGGTAACTCTAACTGAGAGTGAAATTGAAATTACTAAGCAACTAGCATTGGTTTGGTAGGTTGATGACCCAATGTCATGCTTTTATAATATCACTGAACTACCTTTATTTGGATCATCTCTAGGTCCTGTTACAATCGCTGATCAAATGGCTGAAGAGGCAATGGTATCCATTATATTCCAGAATCTTCCTTCTCATGCTATGTGAGTTTCCCTTGAAAATTGGTTCTTGTTCCTCTTTTTCTATGATATTAAGAGATGGTCATGCTTGAACTATGCTTTGCTAGATCACAGTGTAATTCTAGTTTGTACACAGCATCTAGCAGTCCCATGTGTTCATATTTATTCACATTGTCAAATCTGAAACTGTAGATTTGGTGAAGAGAAGGGTTGGAGATGCGAACAGGAATCTGCAGACTATGTTTGGGTCTTGGACCCAATCGATGGAACAAAGAGCTTTATCACAGGTGCGCTCGTTATTCTAATATTTTGTCATTTCCATTGTCTTATCAAGGGTTTTGAGGATTTGACTGTGCTATCAATTGCTTCGTCTCAGGGAAACCCGTGTTTGGTACGTTGATAGCTTTGCTCTACAAAGGTAAACCGGTAAGACACCGACTCTGTCATTTTTTTGCAAGCTTCCCTTGTTTGTTGCATAGCATGTAACCTGTTTTGTGTTAATTGTAGAGTAGTTTACGCATGCTGAACTGTTTAGCAACTTCTCTGATTCTGAAGAATTGCATATGGGCTTTACTAACTGACCTTGTTTTCCCTTTCAGATTCTAGGTATAATTGATCAGCCTATTCTAAAAGAGAGATGGATAGGACTGAGTGGAAGAAGAACTAAATTAAATGGGGAGGATATCTCAACGCGTTCTTGCCCAAAATTATCACAAGCATATTTGTAAGTTTGCCTCCATCGAGCCATAATAGCCATACTTCTGTAGTCATCTTTTCAAGGAAGTAGCCTGAAAGAAGTCATATTTAAACTGCGCAGATACACCACTAGCCCACATCTATTCAGTGGAGAGGCAGAAAAGGCATATGCTCGAGTTAGAGACAAGGTTCGTATCTAATTGTCTATTAAATTCTTGACATGGAATTTAGTTAAATTGGGATTGTTCTCCGCTGGAGCATATTACAGGCAAACAAAACTTAGATGAAACTTCCTTATGAGAAATTGAAGAATAACACATATTGCAATAGTCAGTGTCTCATTTGAGCTTCTTACCCAGTTGATTTTCGTATGGGCTCTTCTGTATCCCTTTTCTGTTCAGTGATTGTCATTAGTAAATCATTTCTTTAAATTCTATTGTTACAGGTGAAGATGCCATTATACGGCTGTGATTGTTATGCTTACGCTCTCCTGGCTTCTGGATTTGTCGATCTTGTTATTGAATCGGGTCTAAAGGTAACTTCTCTTTTAGAATAACACCACTATAATTTCTTGTCAAAAGTGAATGCTTAATGTACCAATCTTCAACTGGTACTGTCCGATCACATCTTACTAATTGAAGTCAATGTTATGCTTCGTCAGCCATATGATTTCCTTGCTCTGGTTCCTGTAATAGAAGGCGCTGGAGGTACCATAACCGATTGGAACGGTAAACCATTTTTGTGGGAAGCTTCATCCAGTGCAGTTGCGACAAGTATGTTCAATATATCGAAAAACCTTTGTTTCTTGCTCTCAATCACAAAGTCATCAAAACAAATATCACTCTACCCCTGAATGTCGAATTATTAAACATTTTATCTACCTTTTCATGTGTCATAGGCTTTAATGTAGTTGCAGCAGGAGATTCAGACATTCATCAGCAAGCTTTGGAGTCACTTGAGTGGCAGTGAAAAGCCTTCGCTGGTATGTTCTCACCTACGTATTGTTTCTTCATAACTTTCTTGCTATAAAACGATAATTTTGATCTTTGTTCGTGTCGTGTTTGCTTGTTAGATTAAAAAAACTGATAGTGAGGTTAGGACCCTGGTAGAGCTTCAGTTTAAGTTTTTGTTCTTTCTTGAAATAGGGAACCAGAGTTATTTTATTTTTGGCTTCTTGTTAAAGTTGTCAAGATAACAGAATTAGTAATTTGCTAAAAATAGACCATTGAATATCATCAATGCTATATCCTCCACCAAATTACACCATACTCCAAAACTGGCCACACATATAACAACTCACGTTTCCTCTCTTTCATGACCTTTTTTTCTCCCTCTTTTCTTCAACCACAAGCTACCCAACAAACTCCCTCATTCTTTCTTATCTTTGTTCGTCCCCATCCTTCTCTCTTCTCTCTTTCCTTCCCACCCAGGAGGGATGGAGATAAGAAAGAAACCAAACATATGCACGATTCTCATCCTTGATTTTTCTCCAAAGCCTTCCATGGCTCTCCTTCTGGCTATTCTCCTCTTCCTCTCAGGCCCTGCTGCATCCGCGGTAGCTGCCGCTGCTGTGGGACCTGCTGCTGGTTTTAAACCGGCAGATGATATTCTCATTGATTGTGGAAGCAAATCGTCATCCAAAAACCCTGATGGAAGAGTCTTTAAGAGTGACCAGGAGACGGTCCAATTCATAGAAGCTAAGGACGATATTCAGGTCTCGGCCCCACCTTCAGACAAAATCGCTTCTCCTATCTACCTAACTGCAAGGATCTTCCGTGAGGAAGCCACCTACAAATTCCATTTGACTCGACCTGGTTGGCATTGGGTTCGCCTCCATTTATTGGCCTTCCCTAATGACAAGTTTGATCTCCAACAAGCAACCTTTTCGGTTCTAACGGAGAAATATGTGTTGCTTCATAATTTCAAAATAACAAACAACAACAAGGATAGTCAAGCTGTTGTTCAGAAGGAGTATCTCGTCAACATTACAGATGCTCAATTCTCCCTCAGGTTCAGACCTATGAAAGGTTCTGCAGCGTTCATCAATGCTATCGAAGTCGTGTCTGCTCCAGACGAACTTATCTCTGACTCCGGCACCGCCCTTTTCCCTGTCAATGGTTTCTCTGGTCTGTCTGACTACGCTTACCAGTCTGTTTACAGAGTCAATGTTGGTGGTCCCTTGATCATGCCTCAGAATGACACATTAGGAAGAACCTGGATACCGGATAAGGAATTCTTGAAAGATGAGAACTTAGCAAAGGACGTTCAAACAACCTCTTCGGCAATCAAGTACCCACCCGAAGTCACACCTTTGATTGCTCCACAGTCGGTTTATGCAACAGCTGCGGAAATGGCTAATTCTCACACCATAGACCCTAATTTCAACGTCTCCTGGAATTTCCCCTCTAACCCATCGTTTAACTACCTTATTCGGCTTCATTTCTGTGACATCGTTAGTAAGTCTCTCAATGACCTGTACTTTAATGTGTACATTAACGGGAAAACTGCCATTTCCGGGCTTGATTTGTCAACTGTCACTGGGGATCTAGCAGCTCCTTACTACAAAGATATCGTTGTGAACGCAACACTTATGAGCCCTGAGCTTCAAGTACAGATTGGTCCCATGGGAGAAGATACAGGTTCCAAAAATGCGATCTTGAACGGTGTTGAGGTTCTGAAGATGAGCAATTCCGTAAACAGCCTTGATGGAGAGTTTGGAGTTGATGGTAGAACCACTGGCATGGGGAAGCATGGTATGGTTGCAACCGCGGGGTTTGTGATGATGTTTGGAGCTTTCATTGGTCTGGGAGCCATGGTTTACAGGTGGAAGAAGAGGCCACAAGATTGGCAGAAGAGAAACAGTTTCTCTTCTTGGTTGCTACCAATACATGCCGGTGATAGCACTTTCATGACAAGCAAAGGTGGTTCTCAAAAATCCAACTTCTACAACTCAACTCTTGGCCTTGGCCGCTTATTTTCCCTTTCAGAACTTCAAGAAGCCACAAAGAATTTTGAAGCTTCTCAGATTATCGGTGTTGGAGGATTCGGTAATGTCTACATTGGAACCCTCGACGATGGAACCAAAGTCGCTGTCAAACGAGGTAACCCACAGTCTGAACAAGGAATCACTGAGTTTGAGACAGAGATCCAGATGCTTTCTAAGCTCAGACACAGACACTTGGTCTCCTTGATTGGGTACTGTGACGAGAACTCAGAGATGATCTTAGTCTATGAGTTCATGTCCAATGGTCCATTCAGGGACCACTTGTACGGAAAGAATCTTGCTCCTCTAACCTGGAAACAACGACTTGAGATCTGTATTGGATCTGCACGTGGGCTTCACTACTTACACACAGGAACAGCTCAGGGGATTATCCACCGTGATGTCAAATCCACCAACATTCTCCTCGACGACGCTTTAGTTGCTAAGGTCGCTGATTTTGGTCTTTCTAAAGATGTAGCTTTTGGGCAAAACCATGTCAGTACGGCCGTGAAAGGAAGTTTTGGATACTTGGACCCCGAATACTTTAGAAGACAGCAGCTTACTGACAAATCCGATGTTTATTCCTTTGGTGTCGTTCTTCTAGAAGCACTGTGCGCAAGACCAGCCATCAATCCTCAGCTACCAAGAGAACAGGTTAACTTAGCTGAATGGGCTATGCAATGGAAACGGAAAGGACTTCTCGAAAAGATCATTGATCCTCATTTGGCTGGAACGATTAATCCTGAATCGATGAAGAAGTTTTCTGAAGCAGCAGAGAAGTGTTTGGAAGATTATGGTGTTGATAGGCCAACAATGGGGGATGTTCTATGGAACTTGGAATATGCTCTTCAGCTTCAAGAGGCATTCACTCAGGGCAAAGCCGAAGAGACTGAGAACGCTAAGCCTAATGCAGTGACACCTGGCTCGGTGCCGGTGTCTACTCCATCTCCGATCACTCCCTCAGCCACCACCGATGCAGCAGCTACTGTTCCGGTTCCGGTTCCTTCTAAAGTGGACGAGAACAATGGCCCAGTCGAGGTTCAGGCCGTGGATGAACATTCTGGAACTGCAATGTTTACTCAGTTTGCTAACCTTAACGGAAGATGAAAACAAACTAACAGAGAATTATTTTAAAAAGCAAAAAGAATGCACCAAAACGAATTTGTCCTTATAAACAGTAATTGAAATAGAAAAATTTGAGTTTTTAAGGTGATATATATGTTTTCTTTTTTGGTGGTCCGGGAGATGTGTGATATTTTCTATATTTTGGTGTGTATTTTATTAAATTTATATATTTTTGTATGAAGTGTAATCTGTGGGTGGATATGTATATATGTATGTATGTGTACTACTAAATGCTCTGATGCATTTACTTTACTTATCCTCCTCCTTTATTTTAGTTGTTAATATTAGGCTACAGATACAAACTTCACATTGAAAAATAAGCGTTTGTGAATCTTCCTAAAGAATTGCTCTTTTTATAGTCTAAGAAGTTGTTGGTTTTACGGTCTGTACATCTGTTTCAGACCAAGGATGAGAACAAATTTAGGTAACTTTTTTGGCAAATGATACTCCTCTCAAAGTTGGTGTTTAAACATAAACTGGGGAACAATGTGTTTGTCCTCCAAAGTACTTATAAAAATGAAAATGGGTACCCGATTCTCGTATTATGTTGTCTAGTGTAAACTCTAGTTAAGCTGTCACATTTCAACCTTAACAAGCTATACTAAGAAAAGGAACTCCTATGTTATATGTGTGTTATTCAAGCTTTGATTCTTATTGAATGGAATTAGTTAATGTCTGGTCGACGACCTCTGTTTGTTAATGATAATCATAGAAACCATTTCATCTTATCCTGGTATAATCATGGATAGACATTAAGCTTTTCATCTTATCCTGGTAGAGAAACCTTGCAATATTATGTATAATCGTAAATGTTTGGATTTGAAACTCTTCACAAGTGTTTGTAGGAGAGGAAGTATAGGTGAGAAAAGGTTAGGGTCAGTCACAGATTCGTCAAAGAATAAGAGAACCATGAAAGTAAAATAAAACATTAACCCAGAAATAGAAACCATTCCCTTCAATTAAGCAAATGACTTCTCCTTTTCTCTTTCCATTTTTTCTTCTTGTGTATATATATAGATAGATGAATAGCTTAAATCTTTCCCACAAAAGCCAAAAGAGACCCAAGTTTTTGTTTGTTTTTTGTTTTTGTTATCTCTGTCACTATGGAAAACATAAGTGGGTTGGCTTTTGACATGGGAGAGCTAAGAAACAACCTTCCGAAAAAGTAACCACCTGATTATGGCTCTTATTGAATAATGAATATCTGGATTACTGATCTAATATTGGAATTTTGTGAAAAAAATAGGAGAGGATTATCAAGGTACTATTCAGGGAAAGCAAGATCATTCGTGTGTATCTCAGATGTAAAATGCCTTGAAGATCTCAAGAAACCAACCCAAAGTTTTGATGATGAGGATGAAGATGATGATGTTTACAAGAAGAGGAAGAAGAAGAACAGGCAATCATCTTCATCTTCATTTTCTGCTGCTGTGAGCAGCAATGTGAATTTCTCGAACTACCCTTGTCGTAGAGTCTCTAGTAGCAACCATTGTTCCTCACCTTGTGTTGGTGCTTAGGTAAAAAAGGAAACGAAGGAAACACTTTCTCAGTTTATCACAAAGCCCACTTTGGCTCTTTATTCCAAACCCAGTACTCAAAACACAAACTTCAGTGTGTGGGGTAGCCATTCACATCTGATTTTTATATTCTTTGTAATTTTCTTTTTTTAATGTTTTTGTGGTCTTCTTTTTTTTCTTGCGCAAATTTAATGTAGATTTGTTGGAAAAATCCTTTTGGATGTTATCATACGAATAGATAAATGAATAAAACATAGAATTGAATTTAGAATATTAAGGCAAGCAATCAAGAAGAAATTAAAATAGAATCTAAAAGAATATAGTATTTTTCAATAGAAGGAAAACAATCTAAATTATTTTAAAAAAAATTAATCCTTAACATTCCTTGTTAATCTAAAAAAACATGCAACATAGAATTGAATTTAGAATATTAAGGCAAGCAATCAAGAAGAAATTAGAATAGAATCTAAACATTATAGGAAATCAATCTAAATTCTTTTTTAAAAAATAATCCTTAACATTCCTTGTTAATCTAAAAAAAACATGCAACATACGGCTGGTACATCCGAAAAAACAAAGTGAGGACAAAATCATAATGAGTAATTGCTTACGTGGCTAAAATCTACGTGATTCACGACAAAGAGGGAGCGGGAGCGGGCGCATACTTCACACGCGCTTCTTTTAAAAAGCTGACGTGGTCAATTGACTATCTGATATCCTCCTTACCAATATTCTCCCCGGCTCTCCTCTATATTCACGATCCTGCCATTCTTAACCCAATCGTACGCTCCATATGACTTGTTCTTACCGTACTCCGCGAGACATGTGATTATTTTTCCTGACCTGTATTGTTGTGAACTGTGAGAGATGAGAAAACAAAAAAACTAATCGCAGCGACTCACAAACCCCAAACAAAAACAAAGCCCTTCGCTTCATCTTCATCTTCATCACACACCTTCGTCTTCAGATGCCCAAGCAAAAAGCTCCAAGGAAGCAACTCAAGTCCTATAAACTCAAACACATCAACAAGACCATTCAAGGTACGTTTGATTTCTTTCCTTTCTCTTCCTTTTTTTCTTTTGGCGATATGATATTCAAAAGCGAATCGTTTCGGTTTTGGTTTGTGTGGTTGAAAAAAGAGGGAGATGCGGTGTTGATGCGGTCGTCGGAGGCGGGGAAGGCGTCGTACGTAGCGAGGGTAGAGGCGATCGAGACGGACGCGCGTGGATCGAACGCTAAAGTTCGAGTGAGGTGGTATTACCGACCTGAGGAATCCATCGGAGGGAGGAGACAGTTCCATGGAGCTAAGGAGGTTTTCCTCTCCGACCACTTGGATTTTCAAAGCGCCGATACCATCGAAGGCAAGTGTAAGGTCCACACTTTCAGTAGCTACACCAAACTCGACTCCGTCGGAAACGACGACTTCTTCTGTCGTTTTGAGTACAATTCCGCTTCCGGCGCCTTTAATCCCGACCGAGTCGCCGTGTATGTGTCTCTCATACTCTCTCTCTCTTTCTCTTTCTGTTACCATATTCATTTGAACTGTTATAGATTATTCAAGTGTTTGATTGCATCTAAGCTTTTTTGGAAGTTATATTAGATGCGACTTTAGTGTATATGCATTGAGTGTTCTTCTATAACTTAAATATTTTGTAATCTTGTTTGGTGTATGTCTAAGGGTTTCACGAAGTTGTTTCTGCAAGGAGAAGTAGTCAGTTGAATCACAGATGTTGTCTTTTGCAATCTAAATTGATTTTGTTGTTGGCAGGTTCTGCAAGTGTGAGATGCCGTACAACCCTGATGACTTGATGGTTCAATGCGAGGAGTGTTCTGAGTGGTAAGTGTTCACTTGCTTGGAACTCTTTTTTTTAGTCTTCTTGACTCACACGACCTGGAACTGCTCATATGGTTTAAGTGTATTCAATGACTCCTAGTGGATATGCTATTGAGTTTGCTTAAGATGAATGCATGCTTTTTTACTTATGTGATGCTCTTCCTTGCTCATGTATATAGTCTTATGAAACGCTTGTAATAACTGTGGTGAGGATCCTAATGTAATTTACTGATAGAGTCACTGTTAAGATTTGGGTTTTTGGGTTTTTAGACAGCTTCTTGGTCTGTGGCTTGGGTCTTTCACTCATGTTAGCTTGTTGTATGAGACATGATGTTAAATTAATAGAGTCACTGAAACAGATATTCATCTTTTGATCTTGGAACTGTTATAAGGTTTTACTGGTTTTGTAAAGAGGATTTTGTTGGGAATGTCTTCTGTGTGTTTCCTTTGATGTTGTAGCAAACTAACATTGGCTCAGGTTTCATCCTTCTTGTATAGGAACAACAATAGAGGAAGCTAAAAAGCTCGATCACTTCTACTGTGAAGAGTGTTCCCCACAAGAGCAGGATTTGCAGAACTCTAATTCAACTTCTAAACACAGAGATGCTAAGGTATTTATTGAAGCTTCCCTGCCAACAGCAATAAGCACTTGGACTGATATAATGCTGCTGAAGCCAAAGTATATATGTCTCGTTACTATAATAAAAAAAGCTTTTGATATGTTTGGTCCTAACAAACAGGTGAATGGAAAGCGCAACCTGGAGGTAACGAAGCCGAAGAACAAACACACAAAGCGACCAGGTTAACGTAAACCTGTAAAAGCTATATCTCGGGTGAGTTTGAGTATCATTGTGTAATCTACAAAGGTGGTTTGTTTTCTATCTCTCTCTCTCTAGTTTTTCTTTGTTAAGAATGAGGGTTTAGGTGGTTGGCTTGGCTGTTGTATAATTACATGTATATTCTCTATGGGTTTCTCATCTGCATTTTAGTTTGTCACATATGATGAAATTTGGGTTAAATGGTTATGTTTATAAACACTAAACAAAGAGGGGGTTGGTTGCTTATTTGTTTGTTTCTTCATTGACCGGTGGCTAGTGCATTCTTTATTACTACAATAAATTTAAACGCAAATTCAAAGACCAAAGCCGAGTAATTGTATATAGCAGCAGTAGTCTGAAATCCAATTATCCAAACATTAAAATGAACGGTTGAAACACTACAACACTTTGTTATCGTTCGGTGTTTCCTAACATTAAAAAGATAAGGATAAATAGATGAGAGAAGACAAAAGTGCAACTAACGTTTACAGTTGCAGAGCACCTTTTGTCGCGAAGAAGCGGTAGAAATAAAAAGAAAAAGAATAAAAAAGAAGGATTCTACAAGATAACACGGCACTGGTTAAACAAGTTGAACCTATCCCTTTCCACTATTCCCATACCCATTCAATTACAAGACACGTGTTTGTTCATCATTGGTTAACTGGCCTTTTCCCCATTGGATAAGTAACCTCTAAAATAATCATAAATATCTTCCGATTTCTCCGACTATTATTAATAAAACAATAATATCTTTTTAAAATTATCTTTAAAGAAACCGAAAGCTAATCTCCAAAGGGAAAAAGACACGTAGCATTTTATCTATACATACACAGATACAACTCACGTTGCGTGTGTATATCTTCTTTCACCCCCCCAATAGGGTTCTTCTATCTCTATATTAATCTCTCTCTCCCTTCCTTCTTCAATCAATCACACAAAACAATATCAAATGGATCATCGCCTTAAGCTTTATTTCTCTGTTTTCCTTGTGTTTGTCTTCATCGTATCCGTCTCATCTTCCGATGCCAACGACGGCGATGATCTGTTGATCCGTCAAGTGGTTGACGAAGCCAAGGTTTTGTCCTCAGAGGATCACTTTTCTCTCTTCAAGAAAAAGTTCGGCAAAGTCTACGCTTCGAACGAGGAGCATGACTATAGGTTATCTGTTTTCAAAGCCAATCTCAGACGAGCGAGGCGTCATCAGAAGCTAGATCCGTCGGCGCGTCATGGCGTTACGCAGTTCTCAGATCTGACTCGCGCTGAGTTTAAGAAGAAGCATCTAGGGGTTAAGGGCGGGTTTAAGCTTCCCAAAGATGCTAACAAGGCTCCTATTCTCCCTACCGAGAATCTCCCTGAGGAGTTTGATTGGAGAGATCGTGGTGCTGTTACCCCCGTCAAGAATCAGGTTTATTACTTTACTCTATTTTGATGTTTTTTGTTATTTACTCAGAGATGGTGGTGGTGCTGATTTGGTTATTAATTAATGAAATTAGGGATCGTGCGGGTCTTGTTGGAGTTTCAGCGCCACCGGAGCTCTTGAAGGTGCTAACTTCCTTGCTACCGGCGAACTCGTCAGCCTTAGCGAACAACAGCTCGTTGACTGTGATCACGAGGTTTGTTGTCTTATCTCTTTCTCACATGACTTTGGGATTAGATTTTGAGGATTCATAGATTATTATCTAATTAGAGTCTAATTGTCTCTTGTGCTAATATATATACGTGTTTGATCATATGTTATGCAAGATTAGAGTCTAAATTAGAGTCTGATTGTGTCCTGTGCTAATATATATATATATATATATATATATACATGTTTGATCATATGGTTCGCAGTTTGAGATTATTAAGATGATAAAACTCTCAGCTTGCTTTGTTTATATGATTTTATGATTCAGATTCTCGGATGATTATGTAATTCTGATTTTGTTACTAAGTCTTTGTGAAGTTAAACTAAGTGCTATTATCTCTATATACGCAGTGTGATCCAGAGGAGGCAGGTTCATGCGACTCTGGTTGCAACGGTGGGCTAATGAACAGCGCTTTTGAGTACACCCTTAAAACCGGAGGACTTATGAAAGAAGAAGACTATCCTTACACTGGGAAGGACGGTCCTACTTGCAAGTTAGACAAGTCCAAGATCGTTGCTTCTGTCTCCAACTTCAGTGTTATCTCCATTGATGAAGAACAGATTGCTGCTAACCTTGTCAAGAACGGTCCTCTTGCCGTTGCCATCAACGCTGCCTATATGCAGACTTACATTGGAGGTGTCTCTTGTCCTTACATATGCGCCAGGAGGCTCAACCACGGTGTCTTATTGGTTGGTTATGGCTCGGCTGGTTACGCTCCGGCTAGGTTCAAGGAAAAGCCTTACTGGATCATCAAGAACTCGTGGGGAGAGACTTGGGGTGAGAATGGTTTCTACAAAATCTGCAAAGGCCGTAACATTTGTGGCGTTGACAGTCTTGTCTCCACCGTTTCAGCCACTGTCTCCGCCAACGCCCATTAAGCATCGTCAATGATTTTTATTTACTTTGGTGATTTGTGTGAGCGCTGACTCTTAAGTCTTATCTTATCTCTCTGCTTCTTGCTTGTAAATAAGAAAATGCATTATATTGTGCAAAGCCGTACAATGTTCATTAGTAATGAGTTGAATCGAACAAAATAGGCCTACTTTAACAAGGATCAGTTTCAATGGGCCTAATACTAGTTTAATAGAGACTGAGCCTAAGACTAATTTAATAGAAATTGGGCCGTTAATTTGAGCCTTTGTACGTTTTAAAGCCTACGTGTAATGTCTTGATAAAAATATGTTTTTATTAAGGAAGGAAAAAAGATAGCTAGCTACACGAAGTATTGGTGAATACATGGTCACACATGCCAAGTATAGTATTGTATACTCAACTACACAAAGTATATGTATTACATGACCACATGCATGAACTATATAATGTTATGCAGTCAACATCATAGACATATAATCTAGTACACCGGTCAGTTGACTCCGGCGAAGACCGACGTTGACTCCGGCGTTGACCAACACTAAAAAAATCTAAATTAAAAAAAAAATTATTATAGTAAATTATTTATGGGTTTTTATGATTAAAAGACATTTTCTATTCAATATCCAAATATTTTATATATATCTCTAATATATTCATTCTTATAATTAATTACTTTTTATTTTTCAAGCTAAAGTAAATAGTTAAATAAAAATCATTTATAATTGTTTTTTAAGATATAAAAACAATTTATAATTATTTTCAAGATATATATGTATATATATATAAATCTCTCATAATCAGATTATTTAATTACTACAAAATCAATAAAATTAAATTCAACTACTTTCATTAGAAAATAATATGCAAAAGATTGAGTATATGACTCTTTACTCTAAATTTTGCATGGTAAATGTTATAAAAAAGTTTAGACACTCTTTACTTTAAAATTTACAAACTCAAAATAACATATAACCAACAAAAAATTAACAATATTTACTTTTAACATATGAACATTTTCATTTTTACTCTCTTTTACACAATTACAATATGTTAAATTATTTTTTAGAAATTTTCTTTTAAGGTTTGAGTTCTCTATATTACATTTAGGATATATTTAGGAAATATATTAACAATATCTTTAGATATTGAATTAACATATAAACAACAACAAAAAAATTCACAATATTTACTTTTAACATATGAACATTTTCATTTTTACCCTCTTTTACACAATTACAATATGTTAAATTAATTTTTAGAATTTTTTTTAAGGTTTGGGTTTTCTATTTTACATTTAAGATATATTTAAGAAATATATAAAAATATTTAGATATTGAATAGAATATTTTTTAATTAATACAAACCATAAATGATTTAATATAATAATTTCTTATTTTTATTTTTAATTTTAGAAAAAAATTTGGTCAACGCCGGAGTCAACACCGGTCTTCACCGGAATTAATCAATCAATGTACCAGATTGTATGTCTATAGTGTTGAACACATGACGTCATATAGTTCATGCATGTGGTCATGTAATACATATATTTCGTGTAGTTGAGTATACAATAATATAGTTGGTATGTGTGGCCATGTATTCACTTATACTTCATGTAGCTAGCCATCTTTTTTCCTTTTATTAATATATTTGGAGATTAAATAAAAACGACGTGCATGTGCTGCTTCAAAAACTCAACCGGACTGCAGTTTTAATTAGCTGGCAGCCAGGTCATATCCGACATTTAGCTCTACATGGAAACGGTCAAAAATGAAGTGTCCTTACGCGCTTTATGTCGCGTGGTTCAACACGCGCCCAAATCTGCAGGCTATATAGTCTAGGGATTTTGCTCTATTTTCAACAATTTAGGATTTCTAATTTTCGCTGCGCGTGGGAGAACTTTTGTCTTATTTTTTTCTATCCTTTTCATCCGTCCCTTTAAAGCGATTTTTAACCTTTTCTTTTTAATTAAAAAAACAAACTGAAAAACGTATAATTTATTTTTCTGGACTATTAATATCATGTCATGACGGAAAAAATCCCAATACGTAGGCGAGTTTCTGTTAAAAGAAATTTGAAAATTACACTTAATATTATAATTATTTGAAAACTATACATTTTGAAATAAAAATTGAAAATTACACTTAATATTATAATTATTTGAAAACTATACATTTTGAAATAAAAATAGACAGAAATACCTTTATTATTAAACAATTTTAACAATTAAATAAAAACAGTGAAAACTTAATTTAGATTTAAAAACTTTAAAAATATATTACTTTTAAAAATTGTTAAATTTAGAATAAATTATTTAATAAATAAAAATTATAACGAAAACGTATTTATTGTGTTTAAAATGATTACATGAATCAATTTTTTATCTTAAAATTTTGAATAAAAAAAAATTTAAATATTTTTGTTGATATTATTTAGATTTAAATTTATTTAAAATCAATTAATTCAAGATTATACAATTTATAATAGATATATCAATGTTTTAGACTTATTTTAATCAATGTTGATTTATTTATAATATCGACTTTTTGAACAATCGTTTTGTTTTTGACTTCTGTTGACTTAATTATCTTCTTCATCGACTTATATTAAAACAGTTGACTTATGTTATGGTTAGTGGATTTATAACATAGTCGATTTTTTTAACAGATGACTTATTTTTTTGTTCATCGATTTATATTTATTTTCTGTTGATTTGTTTATTTATTGTTGACTTATTACATTCTACATTGATTTATTAATAAGTTCGATATTTTGAAATATTGACTTAAGTTTAATTTTTGTCGACTTATTTATTTTTCCATCGATTTATTTTAAAATTGTCGAATTTTTTTTTGTTTGATTGTTTTTTTTACATAGTGGACTTTTTTTTATGTTCACTTATTTGTTTTGTTTGTTGACTTATATATTTTTCCCTTCGATTTGTTTCGTCTTAGTAGACTTATTTCATTTTAAATTGACTTATTAATATGATTGACTTTTTAAATTGTTGACTTATATTTTATTCATGCTGATTTATGTTTTTTTCTTTGTTGACTTATATAAAAAAGTCGATTTGTTTTTTTATTAATTGATTTGTTACATAGTCGATTTTTTTTGAACTGTTGATTTATTTTCTAAAAGCTCACAATTTTTTCTTATTTTATGAAACTTAATAACTTTCAAAATAAATTAAAATTTATAATTATTTTTCAAAACTTTTTTATTAAATGAAAAAATTTGAAGAATTATTAGTGAATTATATATTTATTTAAAACTAATATTATCTAAAACATTTACTAAACATAAATAGAAAAAGAATAATTCGTATAATTTTATTTTTAATTTTTATATAATAATAATTTTGTCTAAACAGTGATTTTTTTGTATTGTTTATTTTTTATAAAACCACCTTTTTGTTTCTTTATCTGAATTTTAATTTTCTTTATTAATTAATATTTTTCATAATAAACTACTTCATCATTATTTAACTTTTTCCATATCTAATTTATAAACAGTGACTTTTAATTATTTTGTGTTTATTTTTAACGTTTAATTAATTATTAATTAAGGGCATATTTTATTTATTTTATCTTAATTTAAGCTTTTAGTTATTGATTAATATTATATATAATAAATTAATTCATCATTTTTAAGAAAATTTTTAGCAAAATTCCGAATATTTAGTTTACACAATGTTTTTAAAAACAATTTTTTTAATTGGGTTAATTTAATTTTATTATATTTAGTTTTAATTAATTTGTAATTGAGGACAAAATAGTCATTTAGTTCAATACATAAGGTATATTTCAAAGACTTAAAAAAATTAGTATGGATTTCAAATTTCCTATTAAGTTTAAGGTATGTATTCAAATTTTTTCTTTATATTTTTATATCTGTATGACTTAGTGCAAATATTAAATCTTTCTCTTGTACGTTCTACTAATTTGCAAAAAAGTTAAACTCTGTCAAACATTCTGTTTTTAAGCATTATTTTATTTTTAAAATACAATAATTAAGTACAATTTTTATGAGAACTACTAGTGTATTTGTATTTTACGCAGCATAATCTTTTTCCTTTCTTTTTTTGGTTTTTATGCAACAATTTTTGTTAGTCTTTAACATTATTTAACGTTCGAACAAAAACATCAAAAAAGTGAATAGCTTTTTGCTTCGAATAACGTAAGTGGTATTTAAGTTAATCATTCGCGGCAAATTTCGTAAATCTTATTTTTGAACAAACAGCAATGTAATGATTGTCAAAAAAAAAAAAAAAAAACAGCAATGTAATGGACTTATAAAATTACTACGGAGCTATTATGTAGAGTCCCATGGGCTAGAAAAACATAAGACACGTTGGAAGATTCAATTCCTCACTTTTATTCATATCCACAGCTTATTATTTAAATCCAAAACAAACACAACAACAAATGGGTTTTTTTCCTCGTACAGATCCCATTATGCCCTCTCTTTGTTTTTTTTTTTGGTAAAAAAATTATCTCCACAGGCAAATAAATAAATTTAATTGACCCTTATACGGAGAGAAAGGGGAAAACAAAAAATATTGGATTTTAATAGAAAGAAATAAAACTTGTTTGTACCTTATATATTTGCAAAATGCAGAGGATGAGAGGAATGAATCATCACTCGTCTTCGTTTGCCGTGAAAATGAAAGTGAAAGGAGCGAACTTGTAACCATCTCCTTCGTAGAATTTGTTCTGAAACTCAACCCAGTGGAGACGCAGGGCGTGAAGGAACGCGCTTAGTGTCTCCATCACCAGCAACACTCCCACTGTCGCGAATATGAACACGAGGATCCCAATGATCAGAATGAACACATTGTTGTATCTGTTTTGTTGATATTGCCAACGAGACACAAAAAGATTAAACATGTTAGACCAAAAAGGGAAATATGTTTAGAAGAGAGGGAAAGAGAACGAGAGAGAGAGAGAAGAATGCATACCCCCAAGCGAGGAGGAGGACCTTCTCATAGAAGACTGATGATAGCTCTGAGTGAGCAAGACTGGAACAAAATAATGGATATTAAGCCATGAGTATAGGTTAATATGATTCATGTATAGCTTCTACTACTCATACCTGAGAGCCCAGAGACGCAGGTAAGAAGCAGTGTTGGAAACAGCTCCAAGCACAAACTCTATGGTGTGAATCAGCTGATGCACAAATATCTCGCTGAATTCAAACTCCTCATGCCCATGGGATCCTCCGGTTGTCTCTACATGAAGACTCTCATCTGTCTCGTCAAGAGGTGCGTATGACTGACCTTGATGCCTCTGGAGAAGGAAACCGATTAGGACGACCAGCAAAGGGTAAGAAAAATAACACCTAGTAAAGAAACGAAAAAGGGAAAAGGAAAGAATCTCACAGCTTCATGTTGTTTCTTCAAGATGAACGGCTTTGGAAGCAACATACACGGAACAGAAACAAGAGCCAGAAAGAGAAGCACAAGCTGAAAAATGGGAAGGAAAGCGATTAGTGAAGCAAAACATATGACATGCTTTTCTAGATCTCGTAACAGCAAGTCTACGGGGGATACTAACCTGCACTGTTTTCTGGTGAGGGAAAAGTTGATTCTCTCCTAATTCGTCGGTTGGGCTCAGGAACATGTATATCATTACATGATACAAATCTGCTTGAGAACCAGTGCACCACTTTATGATGATGAGGACCGAGAGATAGCCAAACAAGCTGTTCAAGAATATCATTTGGGGAATGAACTGGAACCTGCAAGCCCGCAAAATTAGACGCTATGAGGATGACTGAATTTAAATGTTTAAAGAACTGAAGAGAGAGCACATTATGGGCAGAAAATATCGACTTAACCCACCATATATTTACACTCGATTTGAAGAATCTAGCATTAAAGTAGCTCATTATTATTCCAAGGTTCATTTGAGAAACTCCGAGAAGAATTGACATTTTCATCTTCAGCGAGTTCAGGAATGGCAGCTCGCTGCGGGTTCCATGCCACACAGGATCTAGACCAAATGGATAAGTGTCTCTGACCTTTATCAAACCAATTGTTGTAGCCTCGCTGAACATAGAAATAAGAAAAGAAAGAAATTCAGAACCGTAAAGAGACTCGCTGCTACTAGTATGCTATTTTCCTTTATAAACCTAAGTATTAGAATTAGCCTGCATACCTGCAAGAGGCATCACGGCAATCATAGGCTGAAGGAGCAAACAATGGGTATGGTATAGAGAAGAACTCGTTGTAGATCAAACCAGTGTATATTGAGAAGAGTGACATCATCAGAATGACATAACGCCCACCAAAAGCCATTTCCATAATATCCCCAAGTTTCTATTGTCAAAGAGCAACGATTGAAGAGTTAGCATCTAGAACTCGCAAGCACAAAACATCAAAATGCAATAGACTAATCTGATCTTTGGAAATGTCAAGTGAATTTCTTATGCTTTCATATTTGCATGTAACTCTATAATAAAACAGACAGCTAAACTATAAGCAAGTTCTGCTGATGACATCAGTTGGGGGGATATTACCTGGCTGGCAAGTTTCTTCTCTCTCAATATCAAGTACATAGTTGCAAGCAGAATGCATATTCCATGCCCCCAATCACCAAACATAACAGCGAAAAGGAAGGGGAAGGTAACAATTGTGAATACACCTGGATTGGCTTCCTGATACTTAGCCACACTGCAGAGTAGCGATCATAGAAGATTGATCAGAGGAAACTATGACAAGAGTAAAACGCAGTCTACAACATATTTTCTTCTAGTACAAAGGCTATCTCCCAATTTCTTGTTTCCTAAACCGAGTCAGAAGCTCCAGAGAGACACTTACCCATACGCATCAACAATTTCCTGGATGGCAGAAGTAAATTTGTTTGTGCGGAAATAAGTTGGTGGCGACTCTTTGGTCCTTAGGACCTGGAATATTGATCCAACTTGAGAATTGGAGTCAACGGCAGCACGCTGTAATGCATCTTGAATCTGCACACCCAACCCCATTATAAATAAGTAAACAATACAAAAGCAGTAAAACTCACAGTTACAGAATACGTTATTCAATATTGCAGTTTACAGTGCAACAAAAAGGAACAACTCACTTCATTTGATGCAAAGACCGGACTCCAGCCCTCAGCCACGAGACACTTCTTGGTCACATCAAGACTAAGCATGTTCAATGTATGATAGATAGCTTTCTCTTTACGTACCTGCAATCAGTAAAAAAAAAAGTTGACGTCATCTTGCATGGAGTATAACAAACGGGTCAACAACCCCCAACATAGATCCACATAGGATAATACCTTGAGATTCCATAGCTCAAATTTATCTCCAATGGTCTGCAACAGAACGTTGCGGTGACCTAGCCCAGCATCTATGGTGGTTTTAAGTTCTGATAATCGACCTGAAACCTGAAACATTGTGAAAAGTGTTAAAATGGTAGACAGTTATGGTATCATCATAAAATTGCTAGCCTAAGATACACCGTGACATGGATGCTAAATGACTTCTAACTAACAGGCACACAACTTCGGTACATTAATGATCAAATATTACATTCTCATGCATTAACTTTTGCTGGATATCTGAGTGCCAACAAATACCCAACAGTCTGTTAATAATTATGACGCAACTCAAAAGAAAGCCATGTACAAAACAAGAATATCCAGGGAAGTAAATGGACTACGACAACAAAAAAAATTACAAATATTTTATCAATAAGAATATTCACAAGAATGATAATACATACCTCGGTTATCATTTGAGCTTGTTTTCCAAGGTCCTCACTGAAAGGATATCGATTGGCCCCAAAAGCTTCACATATTTTCAGAATTTTGCTTTTCGCTCTTTCCCCAGAATAGAAGACAATAAAAACATTTTTCTCAGCCTACAATATTGTTAAGTTAAAAGTTAATTCCAATTAATACACAGAAAAGCCGCACAGGTATTTTTATATTTTAAATATTTAAATATCTAGCATATGTATATGTATTAGAGCACAAATTACAGAAGGAAAGAAAGCAGAAGCATCTAACCTTCTCCCCAGAGCTGGGATCAATGACCGGCTCCTCAATGACAGTCTGTCGAATAAAGATGTTTCCCCTAGTCGCACGGAATAGAATCCTCTCGAACACCATAGACTTTTCACGAGGCACTAATCCGGTAAGAAATCCAAGCTTAACTTGCTTTGACGAATCAACGGACTTCTGCTGTTTAAAAGAAACTATTGTGACTGGTGATAACTAACCAAGAAACTACAAAAACTTAAAGCATGAGAACAGCTGAACTTTTCATACTTCCTGCAACAAAGGAGACTCCAGAAGATCGTCACCCGCTTGTTGTGAATCTTCTGATTCTATCTCTCTCTGTTGAGCCGTGGCACTTCTATGAGCAGAAGAAAAGAACTCACCAGCCTGAAAATATCACATTCAGATAAATATAGCGTGAGATGCACTTGATAGGATTCAACCATAACATCAGAAGCCTATTTACCACCACAAAAAGCCCCAGACTCATTAGTATTATTATTATCTTTATCAAATATTACTTATCGTGGGATAACCTTAGTAACCTAAGTTCTCCTTAGGGTAAATAAAAGACTCACATACCAATAATTTATAACATGATTACAAATCAAATTATCAAAACATACTATTTGTTGCGTAATCCAACATAACATCTTCAAAACCGTGAACTATATAGATAAGGAAGATATATAGTACCTTCTGAAGAACCAACTTGTACTCCATAAGTTCATTATAAGATCTCTGCAACTTGTCATTATTAGCGTTGATTTCAACGAGTTCAGCTTCTAGCTCTCCAAGCTTTACCTAACAAGCCAGAAAGGAAAAAATAAGTACCTCGGTAAGAAAACGAAAAGCATGACATGGAAAATGATGAAAAACATGTATAACAAATTTACCTCAACATCATCCAAGTCAATGTCACTTTCTTTCTCTAGCAATTCCTTAGGTAAAACTTCAGCTTTTGACATTTGATCCTTGAAGAAACGTATTTTCCGTGCCATCTCTCCACATCTTTTAATCTTAATATATGAAAAAAACAAGAGGCAAATTATCACAATTGTAAGGTGTACCAACTCATAGTGTAATTATATGAAAGCATGAGATTTACCTGAGCTGCATAAGTACGTTGGAATGGGCTCTTCTCTGAATTAAGCTGCAATCAACATTAAATAAACAAAGGTCTATCAGAAGAGAGTGGTTGACGACAAACAAACAAAAACATTGACCAAAGATCTGTGGTCAATATTTCATCATCTCTTAAGAAAACAAACTAAACAAAATCTCAAAACCAAACGCCAAAGTTTAACTATCCAACAAAACGAAGGCGATATTCAAAATAACAGCTAGAGATAGATCCGTCAACTCTTATAAATCCTGAATGAAACCTTAGGGTTCCAATTTCGAAAACCCCGTCAAAAATCACCATCGAAGGTCCAAATTTCAGAGAAAAAAATCGTTCCTCATCAAACACGGATTGGAATGTAAATAAGAGAAAATGCCACAATCCAATTAGTTTAAGCATCGAGATAGAGAGAGAGAGAGAGAGAGAGAGGGAGGAGAACTGACGTCTTTGAATTGGACGAGGCCGAGATCCCCAAGGTAAGAGACGGTGAGATGAGCGGATTCCATGGGAACAATGAGCTGAACAAGTTGCATAGTCTCTGAACGCATCAGATCCATCGGCGGACAACAGCCACCACCGCGGCTTTCCCCCATCGTATCGTTGATCGATTTGATGAGCTTTTCTTCTTAGAACCAAAAACGAGAGGAGAGGAATCAGAGATATTGACGATAATGTATTTTCTTGTCAGAGAGAGAGAGAGATCACGCACGAGCCAAAGACGGAGGAGATGAAAAGAGCTGTAAAATAATTATTATTATTTTATTTTTATCTGGCCTAGTCCCCATCTCGTATTTCAATCTGCTTTTATCCCATAATTGCCCCTCACGACTTCCCAATATTGTTATTCTACCCTTGCGTTTTCAGATATCTTCGTTACTGGGCTTTTAGTGGGCTTTTTCAGATATCTTCGTTACTGGGCTTTGATTACCTAATTTAAGTTTAGAATATCCCTCTCTCTCTCTCTCAAAGCATTTCACTCAACAACAACAAAAAAAAAAAAACACTGAGCAAAGAGAAAAGAATGTAGCCTCGCGATCAAAACATGAAATGCCATAAGGAAACCACTTTGTTGACAAGTAAAATCTCTTGGAGGGTTTGCAATTGCATTGCATGCATCACTTAAAGAGTAGTACTATCAATCTTCTTGTTATGGGGCTCCCATTAGTTGGGCTCACTAAATTAATCACTCGTGATATGCTTTTTTTAACTCGATCGACCAATTATTGGCCCATAAGTGAGATCCAAATTACAACCGCCAATTTGTTCCAAGATTCAATTTTTTTTTTTTTTTCTTTTTTTTTTTTGGGGTATAACTCAGTTCCAAGATTCTACTAGGTCTCTTCTTCCTTTCTCTTGATTTGGACAAGGCATATAAAAAAAATCTCATTAGAGTTTTCTAGGAAGCATATAACAAACTGGAAAATGTTAATTAGGAGGCAAAGATATGCAGTCGTCGTAATGATGAGTATAATGTAAAAATATAAACGTTTTACTTTTCTTGCTGACAAAAATTAGTCACAATTGGACCACAAAAGTTGAAAATACTGTTTTCTTTTCCTTTGATAAGAATAAGACAGTAGAAATTTAACTAGAGTGGGATTGATTATACGTATAACGTATGTATATTATATAGACTGAGATCTACGGGGATTTGGACGGACATGATTGAAAGAAGCAAGAAAGTATGTCAGGAAATGGTCCAGGAACCCATTTGTTGGAATTAAGACAAAGACAAAGACAAACGATATAACTAAATACTCAGCTCACAAAAAATGACGCACATAATGAACCCACCGACTGATAATAAATAGTTCGAAATTAATGTTGCAATTTGAGATTAATATTGGTTATAAGAAAATAGAGATCAAAGTGGATAGTCATGTATTAAAAGATTTAGGCAATTGATATATAAAACAAGGACGCATGCAATTGATATATAAAACAAGGACGCATGCAAGATTTAGGCTTACTTTGGGAGACAAAAACACAGGCTATTTTCATGCAATAACCAAAGGAAGAAGAGCCATTAACAAATTCTCAGTACTAGAAAATGAGGCAGGCGAAATTTTTAATGAAGAAGGACAAATACTGGAAGTAATCCTAGATTATTACCAGAATCTGTTCTCATCTCAGAACAAGTCTGAAGAAGAAATTTGGACAGTAGTTGAAGAAGCCCTCACTCCTCGAGTCTCAACAGAGACAAACAACGAGCTGATATCCATCCCGACTCCAGAAGAGATAAAACAGGCCTGCTTCTCAATCCACCCAGATAAAGCCCCAGGACCAGATGGCTTCTCTGCAAGCTTCTTCCAATCAAACTGGGAGACGGTCAAGGACCAAATAACGCTGGAAATCCAACACTTTTTCTCCTCTGGGATCCTACCTGAGAAAGCAAACAATACACATGTGAGGTTAATACCCAAGATCACAAGCCCAAAGAAAATGGCTGACTACAGACCTATAGCACTATGCTCGATCTACTACAAGATTATTGCAAAGCTGATCACAAAGAAGTTACAGCCGTTTTTAGATGGCATCATCTCAGAAAATCAGAGTGCATTTGTACCTGGTAGAGCTATAGCGGACAATGTTCTGATAACACACGAAGTGCTACACCATCTCCACACATCTGCTGCGAAAAAACAATGCTACATGGCAGTAAAAACTGACATGAGCAAAGCCTATGACAGGATTGAATGGAAATTTGTTAGAATGGTGCTGGAAAAAATGGGATTCCATCAGACTTGGATAAATTGGACCATGCAATGCATCACAACAGTGTCATACTCCTACCTTCTCAATGGTTCTGCTCAGGGACTTGTTAAACCGCAAAGAGGACTGCGACAAGGAGACCCCCTCTCACCGTACATCTTCATCCTCTGTAGTGAAGTCTAATTTGGCCTATGTCACAGAGCACAAAGTGATAAAAAACTCACAGGAATCAAAGTAGGGAAGAAGAGCCCTAGACTCACTCACCTCTTGTTCGCGGATGACACAATGTTTTTCTGTAAATCAGAAGAGAAAGAATGTCAAAGCCTTCTCCGAATCCTTCAGAAATACGAAACAGCATCTGGCCAAAAAATCAACCCACAAAAATCTGCAGTTACCTTCGCATCAAAAACCCCAGGTGGAACCAAAGATAGAACTAAAACCCAACTGGGAATCACCAAAGAGGGAGGATCAGGAAAGTACCTGGGTCTACCAGAGTTATTTGGCAGGAAGAAAAAGGATTTGTTCAACTTGATAGTAGATAGGATCAGACAAAGAGCCTGCAACTGGTCCTCCAAATTCCTCTCCTCAGCAGGGAAGCTCGTCATGTTGAAATCTGTCCTCGCAGCTATCCCAACTTACACAATGTCCTGCTTCAAGCTTCCCACATCGCTTTGTAAACGCATACAATCTGCACTAACAAGATTTTGGTGGGATGATAGTATGGAGAAAAAGAAAATGTGCTGGCTATCGTGGAAAAACCTATCAAAAGCTAAAGGCGAGGGAGGTCTGGGTTTTAGAGACTTACAATGCTTCAACGATGCTCTTTTAGCTAAACTAAGCTGGAGAATCCTAAAAACTCCAAACTGCCTCCTGGCCAAAATCCTACTAGGCAAGTACTGTCATTCGACGCCCTTCATGGAGTGCAAAGTCCCCTCAACTACATCCCATGGGTGGAGAGGCATATGCATAGGAAGAGACCTCTTAAAGACCAGAATGGGTAAAGTAATAGGTAATGGGAGATCAACAAGCATCTGGAGCGATCCCTGGCTCTCCATTACTGAGCCCAAACAACCTATAGGCCCCCCTCCTGAATCAAGTCACTTACACACGGTCAACCAACTTATCTCCCCTGTATCAGGTGATTGGGACAGGGAGAAACTTTTACGAAACTTACCAGCATGGGAAGAGGAAATTCTCCAAATCAAGATAAGCTCCTTGGGGGCAGAAGATTCTTATGCTTGGCTTCCCACAAAAACAGGAATCTATACCGTGAAGTCCGTTTACTATGAAAGCCTTAAAGCGGAAACTAGCTTTGAACATCATACAGCTCTAACCGAGACCCGAGACTTCAATTGGATAAAGGAAATCTGGAATGTAAAGTGCTCACTGAAGATCAAACTATTCCTCTGGAAACTGATGAGAGGTATATTACCAGTGGGGGAGTTACTAAGCACCAGAGGATTAAATGATACAGCGACCTGCCCATTCTGTGGAAGTCCCGAAACTGTTACTCATCTCTTCTTCCAATGTGATTTTGCTTTACAGATCTGGCAAAAAGCACCTTTCAAAACCTCTTTCTTGGGAGAACATATAACCAATTTGAAAGCGGGACTGGAATTATCTAACCGACTAATCTGCCTTCCGCCATGTGGTCTAGTTGAGGGACCCCTGATGCCTTGGATCCTGTGGGCAATTTGGACCGCCCGCAACCAAAAGATCTTCAACAACCGACCTGAAGCCCCTATGAACTCTATTACTCATGCTATCACCATGGCCAGAGAATGGCAATCTGCACAAGAGATACCTCCACCCAAACAAACTCAAAGCCCCAGATTGAACAATCGCACCTTGAGGAATGAACATGGTGACTTAGTTTGTACGGATGCGGCTTGGAACCAGTCTCACAAAGCAGCGGGATACGGCTGGGTTTTCTCCAATCGAACAACAGGATTTCGCCTAGAAGGAAAAGGCGTCAATCTCCGGATCAGGTCACCGGTTATGGCAGAAGCTTTAGCAATCCGCAAAGCACTACAGCAAGCCCTTACTCTAGGGTTCACAAACCTTTTAATCGCTTCTGATTCCAAGCAGGTAATCGAAGCCATCAATTCGGAGCAACCATCGACGGAGTTCCACGGGATTCTCCAAGATATCCTGATTCTATCATCTAAGTTTATTTCGATCTCTTTCAAGTTTATTCCAAGAGAGGAAAACCAAGCGGCAGATGCCATTGCAAAAGAATCTCTTAGAGATATTGTAAACGAGACCCTAATTTAAGTTAAATGAAAATCTATTTGTCCAAAAAAAAAATATATATATAAAACAAGGACGCATATGATATCGATGAATGATTGGGTTTTGTTTGGTTATATAGATATGAAAACAAATTTTGAAGTAATTCGAGTCCATTGATGAATGATTGATGGTAGTAATTAATTGGCAAAAAGGTCCCATGCATACTAATTTTTAAAAAAGGAATGTCTAAAAAGTGCACGAAGAACCTTTTCAAAAAGACCAGTAGTACATCCATGTGACTTAAGAAAATAACACAAAAGATATAAAAATGTATATTCAGAGATTACGATATTTCCTTGGGAAAGTATCTCGCCGAACTATTAGACTAAGTCTCAATGTACTGGTGCTTTATAGATTAGTAGTCACCAATAATGACGTCTAAAAGGTGTGAACATTTGTGATTTGTTGGTACCGCTAGTAGTAACCCGTGATCAAACAAAATATTAATAGAAAGACTTCGGAGTAATCAACATATAAAATTACCCATGTATAAACTATCATACGGACAACTATATATTGTTTCGCTATAGACTATAGTATGCATATAGCATTAGTTAGTATATTCTTTTTTCATATAAACAGTTTGTTTGTTGCTGTACACTTGTGTACGCCAATATAAACAACAAAAAAAACGATAGTAGTATATGATTCCACGAAGCAGTCTTGAAATCTTGACAGTTTCTAAAGATCCAATGTTATCCTTTTTTTTAGAACCCGATAGTGACGAGTTCGAAGTACGAAGCAACTAACTACTACGTTGAAACCAAAACATTAATTCATAAATTTGCTTTGAAGAGGGCAAGTCGAAAAGAAAATGTATTATTAAAAGGGTAGTTGACAAAGAATAAAGGTAACGATCGAGGGGAAAGATTCGAGAGAGATCATCCATATCTTCTTCCTCTAAAAGTGTTGTTTGTCGTATTCCTCTCCTCATAAATTATATATTATCCAAAATTATTCTCCAAAACTCAAAAGATCAGATCCACTCTTCTTATTTTATTATAATCAAAAGTATTCAATCTTTTTATGATATCAATTAATTCCGAACAATTTGGCCGACATGACGGCAAAGCCTTATATGAGTATGTTTGATTATTATTGAATTTAAGAAGACAAATGAACAAAACTCATCCACTAATTAAGTCTAAAAGGATACATGCATGAACAAGAGAGAACTGCTCTACGATTAACGTCACTATGTAATGATGATAGAGGGGGTTGAATCGATTTCAATCACATTAGATAGAAACACGCACAAAAACAACTTAAACCAAAATTATATGAATTATATTGTTGGGGTTAGGTTTGTACCGGAACCAATATCAAATTGCAGTGTTTTGTTGAGTTTTATGAAAAAGATTGGAAATTTGATTTTCTTTCGATATTTTATATTGTTTCAATTTCAACTAATACACATCTTTATATCTTTATAGAAAAAAAGAATTATAGAGAGCGGCGATAAGAGGCAGAAAAAAGAAAGTAAAAAGAGGAAGTAGAGAGAGAGATATCTACACATGGATGATGGAAGACAAAAGCTGGCATGAAGAGCTGGCCATTTGTCAAAGTTCCCCATTTATTTCCCTTTTTCTTTTGTCGTTTCTATTTATTAGACTAATTAGCAGCATCTGACGAGAAAAAGATTAATATTGTACCAAAAAGATTGTATTAAATTCCACTTTTGTACTTTTTCTTCCATAGACAAGACCTAAAAGGTTCCCACATCTAGGCCTCTTTACCTATTTCGGTAAACAAAAAAAAAAAACATTACAACTGAGTGATTTTTAATAACTTACAAAAGTATCAACATAGATTATATATGTCACAGTTTGTTCAAAAAAAAATAAAATAAAAAGAGGAACATTTGTCAAAGCTCAGTTAAACTAAAAGAAAAAAATAAAGTGAGAGCTTAGCCACTAATTAATACTAGAACAATGACTAGTTATCAGCGTTAGGGCATCTCCAACCCACCTCTATATTTGCTTTTTAACTCTATTTTAGGGTAAAATCTACTCCAACTCATCTCTATTTCTACTTCTATAATAGAGATCTCTATTTTTTCCTCTATATATATAGGAACTCTATTTTTTCCTCTATAATAGAGTTGAACTTTTTTATTTATAAAATGGTCCTTGAATTTTTGACACTTTTATATTTATGATCAAAATAAATAAAATATATATTTAAATAGTTTAATAATAATTTAATGAAGTATATTAATAGGATAATTGATTATAAAGTTAAATTTGACTAATTTTAATATTTTGGTTTAAAATTTTTAAAGGTTTTCGTATAGAAAATTTTTAAAGGTTTTTGTATAGAAAAACAATTTTAAAATTTGAGACTATTATTTGCAAAAGAAATTTTTTATAAAATCTTATTAAATATAAATAACTTAAATATTTTAGTTTTTATTCATGTCATAACATTATTTTTAATACAACAAAGACTAATTATTTAATATTCTGGTAAATTACTTCTGGATCCACCAATAACATTATTTTTATATGATGCAATGTATTTCTTTTAATAAATGTGATATTTAAATAATACTTATGAATGTTAAAAATTTAAATAATATCATAATTTTATGAAAATTTCACATATACTAAAATAAATGGGTTAGTTTGCAACTTTTATAAGTAAAATGTATTAATAGTAAAATAAAAAAGGAATTTCTACGGAATATTCTTTTTTAGAGAAAAAAATAGAAGTATCCATTGGAGCAAAAGTCACCTCTGTTATAGAGTTCCTCTATTTTAGAGGTAAAAATAGGGAAAACCATTGGAGATGGTCTTACTAGATGAACTTCAAAATCAATGTACTGTCAAGTTGCTATCATTCTCTGCCTTCGTCTATGAAACCGAAGAAACTCAAATGTAATTTGTGGTTAAACATGATTATAATTGGTCTACTCCATACCCGGTTTTTTTGTTGGTTAAAGTTCCGTGGATTCTAAACCAGACCAAACCGGACGGTGTGAAACTAAAACCAAAACAAGTCAATTTGGGCGTATTGAAAGCAAAGGAGAGAGAGTAGCTATCAATCAATCAAGAAAAGGAGAAGGAGGAGGAGTTAAAAAAAAAAAAGACAAAGGAAACCTAAGCTGCTTATCTATAAAGCCAACACATTATTCTTACCCTTTTGCCCACACTTATACCCCATCAACCTATACATACATTCACCCCCACATGAATGTCTTTCTATACATAAACACTACTATATAGTACTGGTCCAAGGGTACAAGTTGAGAGAGATAGAGAGAGTGTGTGAGAAGAGGCAATTTTGTGATATTCGAGAGAAAAAAGGTTTAATTCTACTTATACGAAAAAGAAAGAAAGTAGAAAAGATGAAGATTTGGTGTGATGTGTGTGATAAAGAAGAAGCTTCGGTGTTTTGTTGTGCGGATGAAGCAGCTCTTTGTAATGGTTGCGATCGCCATGTTCATTTCGCCAATAAACTCGCCGGGAAACATCTCCGTTTCTCTCTCACTTCTCCTACTTTCAAAGATGCTCCTCTTTGTGATATTTGCGGGGTATGAAAACTCATTTCAAACTTCTCTCTTCTTCTATTTATTATTTTTTTGGCCTTTCTCGATAGATTTCTAATATTTTCTTGGAAATAAAACTTTTAGATATCTGTATATGGTTAGTATTGATGAAATCTTGGTTTCATGAACCTATGCTTTGGATGCCCTGAGTCACTTTTTGCTGTGATTTTGTTTTTGGTTGGTTTGGTGAGAAAATGATTATTTCCTCTTTCTTTCTCGGAATATTTTCCCAAATTTACTTACTTTGCTATAAAATTCCAAGTATCACACAATTTTTGACGACGAATTTTATAGCGACGACAAAAATTTACTTTACTCATAAACAGAACTTACCAAAAATCTTGATGAATTTTTCGGTCACTAGTCAAAATTAAGTTATTAACCAATTAAACCGAGTTGTTACAATATTTAAATACTTTCTTCTTTGGGAAGGAGCCGTCGAGAAAGATATAAGTCTAACAGCTAACAATTTCTTTTCTTTTCTTTTTTCTTTTCTGAACAATATCTTTTTGAAAAGTTCGTGGGGGAAAAGGAGGTCAAATCTAGCAGACAAATAAAATAATATACAAAAAATTATTTATAATAGGTGGATACAAAACAAGAGTCTTCTTGATTATCTATTATTAAATGGTATTTAATCTTTTATACATATGACAGGAAAGGCGTGCATTATTATTTTGCCAAGAAGACAGAGCAATACTATGCAGAGAATGTGACATTCCGATACATCAAGCTAACGAGCACACTAAGAAACACAATAGATTCCTCCTTACCGGCGTCAAGATCTCTGCCTCCCCGTCAGCCTACCCAAGATCATCCAATTCCAACTCCCCTGCTACATTGGGTCGAGCCAAAACCCGACCTAAATCAGTATCGAGTGAGGTCCCGAGCTCAGCCTCCAATGAGGTATTTATGAGCTCTCCTTCGACGACCACGAGCAATGGCTACTATGGTATAGAGGAAAATTATCATCAAGTGAGCGATTCGGGGTCTGGATCGGGTTGTACGGGTACTGGTAGTATATCGGAGTATTTGATGGAGACATTACCAGGTTGGAGAGTGGAGGATTTGCTTGAACATCCTTCTTGTGTCTCCTATGAGGATAACATTATTACTAATAACAATGAGTCCTATAGTGTTTATGATGGTTCTTCACAATACCAGCATGAAGGATTTTGGGAGCAAAAACCCTTTTCTTGATTTTTTTTTTTGTTGAATTATAGTTTTTCTCTTTGAAGTTGGTGTTTGTAATCATGAATCCAAACCAACTTGTTGTCTCCATTTTTTACTATTTTTCTTTCTATCTTTATATTAATAAGAAACTGTTTTCTTGTTTGTTAATTTGTCAACATAAATTTGGATTTGGATTTGACAATTGACTCAGAATCTATTGCATGGTCAATATACAAAACACATTAAATTGGTTTTATTTGTGTGGAGAAAATTCTTGACCCACAATTGTTTAATGAACAAACAAACTATTAACACCTTTATGATATTAGTTATTTGTTGCATTGAAATCAATACTATAACAGATGACGAAGATAATTAAAGCTGTGATTATTTAAAAAATAAAAATAACTTATCGTAAATGATTTCCAATCATGTGAAACTCAATAGATGTTTTTAGCTTACCAAAAAAAAAAAAAAAAAAAAAAAAAAAAAACAGCATGTCATATATAGTCTATAAAAAACTACTATATAATACAATGTATCATCACCTCAATAATGTCACACAACGCCATAGTGTGTATGACACAGGGACTCTAAGCACAAAACCAACCGATTCAATATGACCCCAAACTTCACCACTGATGCTCTTGTCAAGCAAAATCACAGCACACCAAATTTCCTTGGTTTCATCAAGAGGAGACGAGGCAGGACTGTCCCAAAAGATTACGAGCTTTCCACCGTAAGTACCAATTTCGGTATCATTTATAACGTACGCATCAAGTCCAGTCAAACCGTTGACCAATCTCTCCTCGTCTGACGAGGTTGTTTCATACCACCAGAATTTTTTATGCACATAAGAGTATGCTACGTTCTCTATCACACAACACTCCATCACTCTTAAGTGATCCTCGACAACTTCCCATTTTTTTTCTTTTAAAAGGTAAACAAACTGCCTCTTCTTGTTCTTGCTCTCTACATTCTTCTTCTTCTTCTTCTTGCTCTCCACATTCTTCTTCTTGATCGTCACATAAATCTTTCCAGGGCTCAGTATGAGCTTTTTATTTAAAGAGAAACGGACCTCAGGGCAAGGGTCCGGTAAAGGTTCCCAAGTTTGACTCTTTGGGTCGAAAACCTCACCCCAATACGTAGTTTCATCTGATCGACCTCCTCCCAGTACATATATTTTCTCATCCATGACACATATAAGGGGATCCCTGCGAGCCACCAGCATCCTAGGGGCGTTACTCCACATGCCAGTCAGCTCATTATAGACCCGCATGGACGAGGAGCGGTAGTCTTGGCCGCCGATCATGTAAAGTTTTGAGCCAACCTTTTCGCATGGTAAATATGGTGGGAAAGGAGTATAGGAAGAGGGCAGTGGTACCAATGAATTCCTAGACTTGTCTTGAATCGTGCAATAATGGTTAAGGGTTTGATCATCAGATTTTGTCCAGAGACGAAACCAGATGACGTAACGATTGGCGGGTGACCGTAGGCCGAGATAAAGACACTCTTCTTGAGTATTAAGTAGGCTTCGTACCTGATAGAGGCAGTTTGAGAGGACGAACGAGCGGAAGATCTTGGAGACAAGAGAGAGCTTTGGGTAGTACGAGTTCGATATGCGAGCCAAGCAGCTCAAAACTATGTCCTCCGGTAATGATAAAAACGACGGAGGCCGTGGAGGATAGTTTGATGTGTTGTTTGGTGGTTCTATATTGGACTCCTCCATAGCGGCGGTGCAGTTTACTTGTATGTTATTAAATAATACTCGCGCAGGTTCTTTATATATAGATACAAGTTATAACTTTTTTCTTTTTGTCAATTCAAGGTATACTTCTATAATATTTAATTTGTTTTCCTTATTTTATGATATAAATAAGTCAAATTGCTATGTGCTATAATTCTTTTTTTTAAGGGATAAAATAAAGAAACTTCGTTTTTTTTTTTGTCAATTCAAGTTATACTTATGATAGAAATAAGTCAAATTGCTACATACAATATGTGCTACAATTTTTGATATAAATATTGCTGTTTCATCCTTTGTCTCTTCATTGAATATATAAACTGTATATATACAAGTTATACTTCTATTATTATTTTTTTCTATCCTATTTTTATGATATAAGCAAATCAAATTGCTACACATGTGCTATAAGTTTATTTTTTTATAGTATAAAATTATAGCAATCCGTATAGACGCGAAGAACAATTACGTTTTTTTTGTTGTACATTTTTATAAAATATTTTATTTATTTGTTTTATAACAGAAAACTTCTACGGTTGCGTACGATGAATGTAGAGTTGTGTCTATTGAATATAGAGTTCTGTCTCTTATAAACAGTTGTATCTATTCAAATGTTCACATCTTAAAAATTTTATATATTTGTTCTTATTTTTAGAAAATTCCAAACTTTCTTTTAATTTTAAAGATACACATCTTTAGAAATCTATATATTTGTTCATCTTTAAGGAACTTTTTACCTCTCTATTCAACACATATTTTTCATAATATAATGAACCAAAATAATTTGAATTTCAATTGTCATTCTCTACTCTCTAATTTATTTATCAACATACATAATTTTAACATTGTGATGTAAAAATGACTTTTCATTACTGTGAGAAATCTATTGCAATTCTGATTGATTTTATGAATCATTGTAATATTTAATTGTATTCAATCTCTCAGTATAAGTCTTCATAAATTATTAATTTTTATTTATTAAAATAATTCTAACATGTTTAGTTGAACCATTGCGATATTTGGTATATTTAATATCACATAACTCGGATAAACTCTTCATAAATTGCTAATTATTAGTTTTTATTTACTAAAATATATTTAAATGAATTATTGCAATCTTTTAATATAATTAACCCACGATAAATTTAGTTTATTTGATTAACCATTAAAACTTTATAAAACCTAAATCAATGAAATGGAATGGAATTATTTTTGTTATTAAAAAATGAAATCGTTTGACGGAGTATATATAAGTTATCCTTCTTCTTTTTTGTCAATTCAAAATATACTTCTATAATCTTCAATTTTTTTTTCCTTACAGAGAAACTTGTTCTTTTTTTTTTTTTTTTTTTTTTTTTTTTTTTTTGTCTATTCAAGTTATACTTATGATATAAATAAGTCAAATTGCTACATATGTGCTATAATTTTTGATATTAAATATTGCTATTTCATCCTTCGTCTCTTCATTGAAAATTGTTTCACGGAGTATATAACTATATTCATACAAGTTATACCTATATAATATTTTTTTCCTTCTTTTATGATATATACTCCCTCCGTTTCACAAAGAGTGTCATTTTGACATATTTCACACAAATTAAGAAAAATTTGAATTATACATATTTGCCCCTATTTAATAAGTAATTAATGATTTAAGTTCAATGAAAATAGCTTTGGGATTAGGGGTAAAAAAGAAAATTAAGCATTAAAACACTCATTGGAAATGTAAAATGACATTCTTTGTGAAACAAAAAAAATTCTCTAGAATGACACTCTTTGTGAAACAGAGGGAGTATAAACAAATCAAATTGCTACACATGTGTTATAAAGTTATTTTTTGAATCTATATAATAATAGCAATCCAAATAAATGCAAAGAGTAGTTACTTGGGTCTATTGAATGTAGATTTGTGTCTTTTACAAACAATTGTATCTATTCAAATGTTCACATTTGTTCATTTTTAAGAAAATTTTTAAACTCTCTATTCAACACATATTTTTTCATGATATAATGAATCAAAATAAATTGAACTTTAATTGTCATTTTCTACTCTCTAAATTATTTATCAACATACATAATTTTAACATTTTGATGTAAAAATGACTTCTCATTATTGTGAGAAATCTATTGCAATTTTGATTTATTTTATGAATCATTGTAATATTTAATTATCTTCAGTATCTTAATATAATTATTCATAAATTATTAATTTATATTTATTTAAATATGTTAAAAAGATTTCTAACATGGTTAATTGAACCACTGAAATATATATATATATGTTTTGTCAACCATTGGGCCACAACTGGCCAGCCCATTAGCCAAATTCCTACATTCATAGGAGCCGAGACGCGATCCTGGGTGTGATGGTGCCTTCTACAAATGGACTTACCTCATGCCACTGCACTAAGGTCACTTCACGAACCACTGAAATATTTGATATATTTAATATGTAAGATTAAATCACTCCGATAAACTCTTAAGAAAGTGTTATTTATTAGTTTTTAGTTACTTTTATATATTGAAATGAATTATTTCAACATTTTAATGTAATTGACCCACCACAATTTTTTTATTAGATGAACCATTAAAACTTTTGATTTTTATAATGAACCATTGTAACTTTTGGTAAATTTCATATTTATGGTTGTGTCTATAATATTAAAATATATTTACATAATATTTTGTTTTTGTTTATTCAAATTTAATTTATTTGTTTGAACAACTGTAACTTTTAATTCTCTTTTTATATTATATCTTGTTTTGTATTGTTTATATTTATAAATGTTTAATAGTAGTTCCTACAAAATATTTTATAGAAAATATTCTACAAATTCAAAAAAAAAAAAAAAATGTATAATGATAAAAATTTTATAGGACATATTATATAGAAAATGTCCTATGAAATTAACTTTTTTACAAAAAAAAATCCGTCGAAAGTTTTAGTAGGAAAATTAAAGGAAACTTTTGAACAATTTTCTACCACAGTATTCGTAGGAAATTATGTTCTACAATTTTTCTACAAATTGGTTGCTATACAACCTACATGTTTTCCTATCCAAAAATAAAGATATATATATATATATATTTATAAAATATATAAATGTATTTTTTAATCTGAAATTAAATTTTGAAATATGACTATTATTTATTAATAGAAACAAAAATGATTAAAAATAAAATGATTTTAATTAAACAAAACTAAATTGAATGAGAACTTAAAATATGCTTCATTGAAGAACACTTTTTTCTTAGCCGCTTGGCCACCCAAAATAATATGAAAAATTAGGGTTTTATCTTTCCTTCAGAAATCTTTAATTGAGAGAAAAGTAAAAGTCTTTGAAAAACACACTCACTCATGAATATGTTCTTAAACTGCTAAACAAGATTCACCAAGTCTTGCTTATGAATCTGTTCTTTAATTATTAAGCTAGCATCACCAAGCATTAAACAGTAATGATTTATATAATACTGAAGTAGAAAACAGGAGTAAATAAAATATGTGAATTTAAGTACATTAAACATTTTTTTTTGACAACCGTAGATTAAACATTATTAAAATGAAATTACCTATCATATGGTTATAGTATAAATCATTATTTATTTAATCCTAAAATTTGTTTAACCATATGTTTATAACATTGATCATTATTTATTTAATCCTAAAATTTGTTTAACCATATGTTTATAACATTGATCATTATTTATTTAATCACATGTGAATGTAAATAAATTTCTAAGATTATTTCTTAATTAATATATAAATAAAAGTTTCAAAAATATGTACATTTATTTTTTATATTAAATAATGTGATAAAATATATGATTAAAAATGAGTTTCTCCATGATATCTCGGGGATTCTATACCTAGAGGTAAAATATAAAAAGATTGTTTTTCAATGGTTGAAATAGAGAATATTTTATACATTCCTTGGTATATGTATAGTAGGCTTGGGTGTAATATCCGTATCAAAAATTTTGAACTGAACCCGAACCAAGAAAATTGAATCCGAATGCGAGAAAATAACTGAAAGGATAATAGATTTTATATCCAAAAACTTGTATCCCGTAAACGATCCAAACCAAAACCCAAATGAATGTCCGAATTACTCAAAAGATAATAATATACCCAAATATTAGTTACTTTTATATATGATAGAACCCATATATTCAAAATTACAATTACAAAATCCAAAAATATTAATTATTTTAATATCACAATAACTCAAATACCCAAAAAAATGTATAAAATATATGAAAATTTATAGTTATATTTTTTCAAATTTAACCATTTTTGTTTCTTTCTCATATTTCAGATATCCGAATCCAAACCAAATTTCTAAAATATCCGAATATTAAAATCCATATCCAAAAAATTCCCAAATCTAAAATATATGAACCGAACGCGAGCAACTAAAAATTTTCTCACAAAATTTGTTTTTTCTTCTTTTCTCTACACCCGACGATGAAATCCATATTGGGGATACCGTGCCAGAAGATAATACCTCGCGTAACTCACCATCCTAGACGTAGACGCCCTTTGAAAGTAGGGATGGAGATTAAGACCCCAACCAGCTGCCCAATCTTCTTCTTCTTCTCCATCTTCTACATATTGGAATCTACTTCCAATATTATCATCTAAGAGCCCTTCAACATCAATTTCACCAAATTCCCATGCTACATCTCTCACCAAAGGTAGGAAAATCTCGTCTGGTGCATAAATGGTGAAAACATTCTTTTTACCATCACGATCCAAGCAAAATATTATATTTGCAGCCAGTGCCGTGCCCAAGTTTATCGGGGCTTAAGGCGAATTTAACATTAAAGATCATTTTAATATATTTTATGAAAATAAATAAATATTAAAATTCAAAATTAAAATAAAATAAATATCAAAAATTCAAAACTGCAGAAATTTTTTAAAAATAAAAAAAAAAATTTAAAAACCCTTAAACATAATCGTTCTTCTTTCTATTTCAATAAACTCTTTCATTAACTTTTCTTAATTTTTCTAACTTCGGTTTTACGACCTTACTCTGTCTTTCACAATTTAAGGTTTTGTTTTTCTTTTTGTATACTTTTATAAATAAATATATTCAGTGGAGTCATATATGGGTTGTTTAAGAAATAAAAAGAGTCTCAAAACCATGATGATACACCATATTTTCTATAATTGAGAGTAAAAGAACACACAAAAAAACTATATACTTTGAGGGCCTGAGGCAAATGCCTTTTTCCTAACCCATAGGCACGGCCCTGTTTGCAGCCACCTTAATGATATATGTAGGCATCACCAAACTTGTGACGATTCCCCTATGTCCATTTGGCAGACAGTACTTGATGATATTCATGGAACTTGTGTACATGAAAACTCCATTGGCATCCCACGCTCCACTCTTCACACGGATTGTCTCATCAATGGTAAGCTGGTGGTCTAGCGTTTTGCTTGCTATAGTGATAGTATGTTTGCTGAGCAAAGCAACTCTCTCTCTATCATTGGACCAGACACATCTGACAACCGGAGTATCTAGATCACCAAGAACCAGATTTTCCTGAAGGTCAAAAAGTACCACTTTTCCCTCAGATGTGCAAAGCAGCTTTGCAGTCCCGGCATAAAAGATAGCATCAGTAGGTATGGGCAGCTTTACTTTCTTAACCAACTTGTTCTTCAGATTCTTGACTAACACCTGATTGGTGCTTTTCTCAAGAACAGCAAACCAATCTCGGGATATGAAGACTGCAGAATTGCCAATCCCTTTCTTTGCGTCTAGCACAAAGTCACTCCTGCCAATGCGATCTTTCGGTATAATGAACAACTGGTAAGAACCGCCATCCAGATCTGAGTAGATTAGAACTGCATTGTCTTTAGGACTGTAAGATATTGTCGTTGGACTTGGGAGAGGGACAACTTTGGAGTCTCTTTGTGTAGAAAATTCATAGTGCCACAAATAACCACCTTTGGTATAGAACATGGAATCCCCACCAAAAGCAAATGCAGGACGTTCTCTCTCAAGCTTGAATATCATCATACCACTGTCATGTCCTGCAGCCAGTAGGTCCATCTCTGGCTGAATTGCTAGAGTCCAGAATCTGTCGGGGCCACAGCAGAAAGACTGAAGTACGGTTCTTCTCTTGTTAGCATCCCAGACACGGATGCTTCTGTCCTCAGAGTTGGAGATAATAATGTCCTGTTTTGAGTGGACCAAAACACAAGACACATTATTTGTATGGCCTTGCAAGGTTCTTTCAACCTCCCATGCTTTAGTTTCTGCAGTGAAAAGAAAGATCATCATGAATCTGAGATTTTGTACTAGAATGAAGGCATAAGCAAGATCTTGAATATCGGTGTATCATCCATGATTGACTAGGAAATGTTTTGGACGCAAAAAGATAGATAATTTACCATTCATCTGCCACAGCTTTACTTGGTGGTCATATGCACCAGAGACAATGAGAGGCGAGGTAGGATGAAAAGTTGCCCAGTTGACTCCTCTTGCATGACCTTGGAGCACGTACTTGACAATACCGTCAACAGCATTCGTCGGACTCAAATGCAAGAGGCCATCATCATCAGTAGGAGGTATTATTGTCTTCTTCCTGAGAGCACCAATATCCCAAACACGGACGGTGTGGTCCAAGGAGGCTGATACCATAAGATCCTCACCGGGGTGGAAAGAAGCAGACATAACAAAATGGTTGTGACCCTTGAAGATAGAAACACAGTTCTGTGAGGGCCAGTTCCAAATGCGGACAGTCTGATCATCGCTAGCACTCAAGATCCATGGGTACTCGTGGTGGAACTGCACAGTGCGGATAATATCATCATGCCCCACAAGCGTGCAAAGGCAGTTTTTTATAGTCCCAGACCTTAATCGTGGAATCATCCCCTGCAAGCAAACAACACCCAATGAATATATATTATTTTTCTTCCCGGAAGAACAGTCAAACATTTTGCTCCAAATTTAATTTTTGTTGATGTTATACATTTCAAAAAAGAAGAATAGTAAAAGAGTTTGCTCCAATATTAATTTTTGTTTGTTTTTTGTAATAGGAAAGTTTGGTATATATTTTCAAAACAATCTTGGTCGTTAATTAAACTACCGGAGTGTAAATATATTTGGCAGAGGAAAAATGAAGACATGTCCATCACACACACGTATATGTTTTAATTTTTCCTTTTTTCCCATTTTAAATGATAAAAAATATATATAATATAAGCATAGACTGATGATATGACATAAATATTACATACAAAAGAGCCAAAAACTAATTAAAAAATCCCAGCCTGTTCTCTCCTCCAAATATTTATAGCAACAGGCTTCACCACCAGTTCTTGGAGACCTGCATAATCATGCACTTAATCAATATTTACACATAGTTTTATGACCAAAATAGCGTTCCACATGGTTGACTCTAATAAATCTAACCAACAATGAATCCAAAAAACTGAACCTTAAAAAGCTTAACAAAACCATACTGATACTTTTGAGTTTCTGATATACAATTGTGATAAACAATCTAAACTCAGGTTTTAGCTTCAATTTGGTTTCTACAGAAACCCAAAGTGGAATGTAGCATAACAGACGCATCCATTTGCAAAAAAGGTACCTTTGATTGGTTAAGACGGAAATGCAAAGAGCCGATCAGAAATTTTTGTGCGGCAAATTGGACATTCAGAGCAAGCAAGGGAACATGATTTACATACTGTAAAATGAAACAGAGATTAGAAATATTTATAGAAATCATCTTCACTTTTCTTATAAAAGAAGAGAAATGACGTTTCATGGAGATAAAGTTATGACTTACAGCAGAAATGACGGCAAGGGAGTAGAATTGCTGCAGTGGGAGATTCGAAACATACTTTACAAATGTGCGAGTTTGTGTCTCCATTCGCTTGCGATTTCATCTCTTTCTCCTTCATTTCTTGCATTCGTGCCTATCTCATTAATACAAAAATCATGTTAACTATATTTGAAAGAAAAGACTGTTTCACAGGTAAATGTAGAAAACTCATCTCATTTAATTTACCTTGAGACGAGCAACGAGTGGTTCCTCTTTTGGTGTCTCTTCGGTTTTAGCTACTACTACTACTTCAGGTTGTCTCGGTGCACTCGAGACTTGTCTCTCTTTCAGAACCGCATTACTTTGACTCTTCTCTAACTCTCTTGCAGGGTCAGTGACATTAGGTTCAGGTAATGCACCATTGTCTTTCTTCAACTTGGCAACAAGTACCCACATGTTTGCCAAATCGTTTTCTAAAGCTTCCTCTCTTCTCTTTGCCTCTTCTGCTTTTTTCCTGTATTCGTCTTCTATAAACTCTTTCTCTGCCAATGCAGACTCAAGAGCCACCTCTCGCTGTTTCCTTACTTGCAACTCCATTTTAAGATCTTCTGGGTCTAGATTCCATGAGTCAAACTCATCTCCACTTGACCTACTTGAAGAAATCCTTCCCTTTCTTCCTGACCTTGCCCCATCATTATACTTGCGATTTACTCCGTTCATGGGATTACGCGTCTGAGCCAAGTCTCTTGCAGCTGTTAATTCTTTTTCGAGCTTTGTGTTTTGTAGTGAGAGTTTTGTTACTTCACTAGCCAGATTTTTCAGCTCAACAGCAGCAGCAGAGGCTAACTCCTTAGCATATGAAGCTTCTTCAGCTAGTTTCTGATTTTGTACTCGTAACCCACTGTTCTCTTCCACGATTTGCACGTGTTCTAGCTTCAACTCTTCGTTCTCAATTTCCTAAATACAAAACATTAACATTCAAAAGAGATTTATGTTAGCATAAAGAGAGGATCAGATTTACAAATTACAAAAAACGCCTAAATCTATGTTACATATATTTATTGATCCGCAGAGGTTATTTACTGGGATCCTTGTAAGAACTGAAACTGTATGTTTACCTGCGATTGTATTTTCTTTTTAAGTTCGTCTGCATACTCTCCAGATACCGCTTTATCGGAACAAGATGGTGAGGATTTCTCATTCAAGCGTTGCTCTAGAAGATTCACCTTTTCATGTAGTTCTTTGTTCTCGGTACACTGCATTGTGGGAGAAAGTGTGGTAAGAAGCATTTTTTCGCAGACCAAGACGAGAATGGAGTAGAAAGAAGAGAATTGTGCACGACTTCAATACGAGAAAAAATGCTACCGACCTTTTTCTGTAGTTGTTCTTGAAGAATGCAATTATCAGCTGATTTGATCTGTGACAGAGGTAGAACCAAGTTTAAAAATATGGTAAGCAATCTTCCGATTTTGTTAATGTGTAGAAAACAAAGCGGTACTTTCAATAAAAGAATAACTTCTCACCTCCAGCTCAAAGCTCTTTTCATTGCACTGCGTCATCAGACTCATAACTTTCTGAAAACAACAAGTGAGCATGATATTTTAGCTGACTTTGAAAGGGTCAAACAACATGTTCTCGCAGTGAGTGAGATGTGATACCTGTTGCATCTCAACTAATGATGCGTTGGCAATTGAAGCTTCACCACTCTCAATTATGAGCTGTTCCAAGGCTCTCATTTGTCTTTGCTTTTCGTGAATCTCGCGTTCCAGACTCTGTATCTGCATGAAGTAATTATTACGTGAGTAAGCATAGGTTAACTGCGCCACTTCAGTTTGACAGTACTACTATATTACCTGAGTTTGTGAGTTTTCCGGATCATTTACGGACTGATCCACCAAACGTTTTAGTGTGCTCGAACTGAAAGCAATCTCACCAGCCAGCATCTTAACTTGTTCAACCAGAAGGTCGATTTCATCCGGCGTCATGACACCCTACAACCACAAGCCCACAACAATCAGATACCATTTTTCTAACAATCAACAGAAACTTTGGGGTAATTTACTCACTTGAGTAAACTCTGCACCCGGCGAGTTTTCGTCATTCAACTTGCTTGACGATCGCCTGTGGTTAAAACCTAAAGAAGCTTCTGATACAAGAGCCAAGGTTGAAGATGGAGATCCCAGATTATCATTTTCCAACAGTAGAGAATCGGATTTCTGAAAAGCAAAGACAATATTAGCCATTGTGTTTTGAAACAGCTTCTGAGATTTGGAAGCAACATGCAGCAGAAAAAGAAAAAAAAAAGGAACCGATGGATTTTCAATTACTTAGTCCAGACACGGGAGGATTTTACCAAACAACAGAAACTTATTTAGGTTAAAACATCAAAACCAGCTATTCCAAAAACGTCTTCTGTTGGGACATCTCCAAATGGATAAAATATCTAACCAAATGACTAAAACCGTTTACCTATTTGAAATAGCAAGAACTCATCAATTAGGTTGGACCACTGGTGTGAGCAGAAAACTTACATCATCTTTACCCTCAGAGAGACTGCGCTGGTGAGTGGGTATATCACCCAAATATCCAGGAATAGAATTCTTGGTAGAGACGAGTATGAGCTTGGTAAGCTTTTGGATTCTGCTCATTAGAGCTGCTTTGGCTTCTTCTTCTTCCTCCAATCTTGATTGCATTTTCACTTGACCTTCTTCTAACTGTTGTGATAAATGGATAGTTAATTAATTCACTGCCTTAGGAACACAGTAAGAATTATTCAGGATAAAGGTCTTGGGAGAGATCAGAACCTGTTGCTTTAAGCTCATTAACTCTTCATGACTGACACCAACAAGCATACCCCTTCTAAGCTGGTCAAGTTCTAGTTTGAGGGTTGCGATTTCTCTTTGATATTTCTTAATTAATGACTTTTCATCTATAATCTGCTTTTTAGAAATGAAAAAATAATAGATCAAGCAGAGGTCCAAGCTTATACACATGAGTAAAGTAAAGTACTTTATTATAAAACAGGTCAAAACATCACCTGATTGCGTGAAGCATATATTTCTATACTCTTTGCCCTGCTGGCAAACTTCAATGTATTATGAGTTTCCTCACTACTGCTTGACGCAGGAGTGATTGTACATATGAGCTACAAAAGGAAACAAAAAAACTCAATGAGTTTCGCTGTTGTTATGGTGGACCAGCATCAGCACAATGCTGTCAATATAAGCAAAACAAGCATGGTTAACCAGTATAGGGAAAAATTGCAACAAATACAGAAGGGTCTTACCGAGACATGCCCATGACCACTTAATGAAGATTGCAGAAGACGAGTTAGCTTAGAGTCACGATATGGAATATGAGTTGCCTTACCCTCACTTAGTTTCCCGATCACCTTCATAAATGAGACCATAAGAAATATATATATATATATATATATATATATATATATATATAAGTAAAACGCCCAACCATCTCAAAGGTTCAAGTGACTAAAGATGCTACCACCGACAAGCAAAAAGTACAATAAGGGCAACAGACTACTTATCAGAAAATTGAAAAATGGAAAGACAGCTCGGATAAAGAAAAGACACCTACAGTTCCAAGAGTTAGAAGACTCTTGTTGATGTATGAACCCTCCTTCCTCCTCAATCCAGTTGTTTCAGTTTTGGAACTCTCAGATCCAGCTAAGTCAATCAAATTCTAAACCAGAAAATATACAGTTAGGTCCCATCTTCAAAACTAAATTATCTTATACAATAACTAAAAGAAGGAATCCCTTACGAGTTGAGAAAAGATAACTCCATCGTATTCATCTCCAGTAGCACTACTTTCAACCATCTGCAAACAGATACAAATTTGACATCAAAACATGGATTGTAAATTGTAAGAGCAAAAAACATCATGCCGATACACTGAGAAGAGGCTACACATTACACTATCGGGAGCTTGAAAACGTACCAGTGTAAATATAGTGTGGCTTCTGCTGCTCAACAAATTGAAATTATTTGAACCAACATGACGATGTTCTACAATTGAAAACAGCAATGTTAAGTAGAGGCGGAACAGACAGAATTAATAAATTCAAAACATGTTTCAGGGGTTAAATTTTCTAATAACCTTCCCCAGCTGCAATAAATGATAGTGCATGGCCAGGAGACAATACAACTTCTTCCTTGATACCCTCAACATAAGTGCCCTAGAAAAGAAAAGAAAATTCAATATAAATCAATATCTTTTTTCAAATGATATCAGTTTCATATGTGATTCTAAGCTAATTCATTCACATTTATTCTGTTCAGAGCACAATGTGTGAGAGAGAGAAATGGAGAAAGCTAAGCATGAAGCAGACCTGGGAATCCTCTCTAACACGTAAATTTTGGCCCGTTGGATCCAGTAAATCATTTATCACCTGATACAAAGATGGTTATCAGATAAACTGCAGACAGCTGGAAACATAGAAGCACACATGTAAACCAAGCAGATCATGAGTAGTCAACCCAATTCTCTATATTGTTAAGCAATTTAGTTCTTAAAGATAAGGCAGAAGAACAAGAAAACATATTTCAATCGAAAACATCTACTTTTTCGGGCTTAGCAAGTATATATACCAAGAAGATCATGAGTAGTCAACCAATTCTCTATATTGTTAAGCATTTTAGTTCTTAAAGATAAGGCAGAAGAACAAGAAAACATATTTCAATCGAAAATATCTACTTTTCCGGGCTTAGCAAGTATATATACCAAGAAGATCATGAGTACTCAACCAATCCTCTATATTGTTAAGCATTTTAGTTCTCAAAGATAAGGCAGAAGAAAAAGAAAACATATCCCAATCCAAAATATCTACTTTTCAGGGTTTAGCAAGTAAATATATCAAGGATAAAACGTTCCACTTACCTCATTGTATATTTCAAGATATGAAACACGGAGCAGGAACTCCCTTCCTGGAGTCTGAAATATAAAAACGTAGCCCGATAAAAAAGTAGTGATAAGATGAGAAAAGATATGAACCCCATTAAAGACCACTTACATCCTGGATGATACTGAACACGTCTTTTATTGCTAGCGGTATGATACCAGGAGATTCTTGATCACCCTATGCATATTGCAAAAAGGAAACAATGGCAAAACAAAAAGAACATCAGACTTTTACTTGTTTGTACGGGAACTGAAAAGCCAATCTAAATGAAGACCTTCAAATTCCACTCATACGAGCATTTCCAACTCACATTAACCAATTAACCACCAGCTACAAATTATGGCATGTGGTCTTTGTATGGTATCTTTTGCTACCATGTAAATGTTTAGAGTAGCCCAAAATAACAAGCAGATACCATAGGGGAACCAAGTTGAAGAAGAGATCCCAATTCATAGTTCATAGCACATGTGTTTTGAAAAGAAAAACTAGAGAGAAAAGGTGTAAAAAGATTTGATTTTGAAAACCCTTACATGCATTGTATGCGTCTTTCCACTGCTAGTAACACCATAAGCAAAAACGGTTCCTGTCAAATTTACAACCCTGAGTAAGAAAAATATGTTGCAAGCAATACTACTCGTACACCAATTAGCCCCTAGAGGATATATTTCTATAAAAAAAAACACAAATTTGGTAAAAGTTGAAGTTTGCAGCAATGTTCCTTACCGTTAACACCTTCCATAGCTGCCTTGACTACTGGCCTTGCAGCTACATCATAAACGTCTATAGTAGTTGCTTGTGGTCCAAAAACTTTATCTGCCATCAAACACACAAATTTGGAAAAAAAAAACATTCACTCAGACTCAGACACTATATACATATATAATCAAATTAAAAACAATCAAAGCAATGAGGAGGTGAAGACAATACCGAATGCGTAAGCTGTGAGTGGATTATACTCGTGCCTGACCAATGTATCGCCATCAGGGTACCAAGCAACTTCATCTCCTCTTTGATACTCTCTATCACTGCAACCAAAATCACAAGCGTGAGTTTTAATAAATTGACTCCCAATCAATTGAATCTATAGGAAGAATAGATCTGGTCCATGGGCGAATCAGATCTAACAACATACCTCAATGGTCGAAAACGAACGGTTACGGAGATACTATCTCGCTCAGAGGTAATAGTCTCTTCCATAGGCTCACCGAGAAGCTCCTCAGAGGGGTAAGGTACAGGGGATCCGAATCCAAAGCTCCCGGAGCCGATTAGTCCCGAGTCGGAGAAGGTGCGGCTAGGCGTCATAGATCGGGAGCCGATTCCGGAGGCGGAGTTAAGTAATGAGGAAACAGAGGTAGAGGAAGAACGAGGAGGTGCGAGACGGTTGTTGTTGTTGTTGCTAAGATGAGAAGAAGAAGTAGAAGAAGAAGCGGGACTTGGTGGTCTACTACTGCTTCTAGTTCTTGATGACGATGAAGCCATCCACTAACCCTCGTGGAGGGGGGGGGGGGAAGTCAACTCGCTGCCAAAACCCGGCGACTCGGTCACAGAATCGGTGGGAATCAAACTAAACAAAACTTCCGAAGATGCAGAGAATGTGTCAGTGGGAGCTCACATGGCTGGAGACATTATAAGAAGAAGAATAAATCATTATTATTGTAAGTTGTAACCTCTCCTCTCTTCTTCTTCTCTTGTTCTCTCGTCCTCCTTTAGATTGGGAGATGGTAGAGAGAGATGGTGAGACCGTAAAGGAGAGAGATTGTTTCGTCTTCTTTAAGCGAAGTTGCTGTAGAGAGAGAGAAGATCGAATTCAGATTTTCTCTCTCCTGTGGGTGAAGAAACGAGGAGGCTGATGAGAGAGAAATTTCAGATTTTGAATTTTGTTTTGTTTTTATTTTCTGTGCCTTTCCAAATATACATACGCTATTCTTATTAATTTTATTATTAATTGTGGTAGTTGAAAATTATTTTTTTGGGGAGGAGAGAGGAGGACGACAAAAAACAAAAAGAAATGATTTTTTTTTATTTTTTAAACAAAAATAAATTAATGAAAAGTAGTTTCTACTGTATGCTGACGTGGTATTATTGAAGACCAGACCAGCACCGTGTTTAAAAAGGGAAGCGCGCACCGGTTTAGAAAGTTATTTTCGAAATTTTTTCAAGCTACGATACGAGCGGGAATTACAATGGCTGACCATATACAGTAATTTCCCCCCCTTTACCCTTCATTATAATTTTTACTAAGAAAGAGTTATTTTCATTTCAAACACAACATACAAAATGTGTCACATTAATACTATATAAGCAACCCCAAAAATAAGTAACGTATCTATAAGGCTAAAACTCCATTTGGAAATAGTCTCCTGTGCTTATGAAATTTTAAATTATATGAACGTTGCTTTTAATGTTCTTTATTATGATGAAGAGACAACTATTAGGGCACGTGCATCAGCATATAAATCAAGTGTCCTTCAGTAATTAATTCTCAAATTTAAATCGAAATTGACAATATAAGGAAGATACGTTCCTATAATTGGGACGTATTTTATCTCGTCCGTCCCCACACGTGTCCTATTGTTATTTGTTGTTGTTTTTTTGGTAGGGTGAAGCAAAAACAACCGAAGAGTCGAGATCATTTCTTTCTGTTCTTTCCTTTCTCTTCACTCTTTCTCTCTCAGACGGCGATTTGTTTGCTCCGGCCGATCTGAAATTTCATCTTAAAAATCTCCTCATGCAAAGGCCGATCTGCTCTTTCAATAGGTTTGTGTTCGAAGTTATCCGCCGGTTCTAAAATTGAAAGAGGTTTGTGTTCGAAATTCGATTTTGGTTTTTATGTAATCTCGATTTAGGGTTTTTTTGATGTATCATCGATTGAGGGTTTAGAGAAATTGTTTATGTGATTCGATTGGGATGCCCTCAATTCTCGATTTAGTGTGTTCGAATTTCGTTTTTGGTTTTTATGTAATCTCGATTTAGGGTTTTTTTGATCTATCGTCGATTGAGGGTTTAGAGAAATTGTTTATGTGATTCGATTGATTAGACATCAATTCTCGATTTAGTGTGTTTATGATTTATTGTCGATTTAGGGTTTAGGGAAATTGTGTGTTGGATTCGATAGATTACACATCAATTCTCGAATTAGGACATAAATTGTTTATGTGTTTGTTTGTCTGTGTATCTTCTCTCTGTTTTTTGTTTCGATTTAGGGTGTAATGTTACGTTATGGGGTTCGTTAGTTAAGTGTGTCATTTTTGGTTCGAATTTGGTGTTTGGGTTATCTTTATGGGTTTAGCTAGTTGAGTGTCTGAGTTTGTGACTTTGTCTCTTAAGATTGTTGTTAGTTTGTTTCGAGTATGTGGATTCTTTTATGTTAAACCGTTTATAACCTTCCAATTGTTTGTTGTTCATGAGTTTCATCAGCGTCACTTGAAGAAAGAAGAAACTAAACGGGTAATCACTGAAGAAGTATAACAACAAGCATCCATTAAGAGGTAAATAATCTATTCCTTTAGCTTTTAAAATTTCAATTTATTGTTGTTTGGTGGACTCGTTTGTGTATGCTTTGGTTGTTGTATAGTGGGTCTTTGTAGTGGTCTCATTAATTTGATTTGGTGAACAAGTTAATATGACTGGTATCTTGAGCATTAAGTGAGGATGTAAACTGTTTGGTAGTTAATGATTGATGTTTGTTTAAAGTGAGCGAATATTGGTGGTGATGATCTTTGTTAAAACGCAATGATTATTGGAAAACTAACATATATCAAACCAGAAATGTAAGACTAACTTAGTTTTAAAAATGTAAAGCTTTTCAAAAAACATCTACACTTAACTTATAACTTACTAAATATTTTATAACTTACTAAATGGGATACAAAATATTGCTTTTCAAATATTTTATAACTTTTTTTGAAACCATCTCCTCTATGAATTTAATGGGAAACTATATTGCTTTGTACTTGTATAAGTTGTAATAAATTGTGATTAGACTTAGGTAGTTGAAGGTTTGGTGATAATGAATGGTTACTTATTGCTTTTCACCTTTTAAACACCAAACTAGCCTTCAATCTTTCTCCTATCTCTCTTCTTTGGTGCACCAACAACATATCCGTCGTATTCAATCTTTCTTCTATCAATTTTTCTCCTATCTCTGTTCTTTGTTGCACCAACAACATATCCGTCGTATTCAATCTTTCTTCTATCTATCTTCTTTCTCCTATCTCTCTTCTTCAATCTTTCTTCTATCTATCTTCTTTCTCCATCGTATTCTATCTCTTTTCCTCTTCTTCCTATGAGTTCTCACAATACATTCAGTCAGACCTCTTCTAGTTATTTAGAGCTTCTCAACAGTCAAGGAGAGTTTCTTAACCAAGATGGTGCTTATGAAATACCTCCTTGGAGCTCTCAACAATCCCAGGATGAACCTCTTTCTCAAGATACACCGGCTAAGAAGGATAGGAAGAAATAGCATCCGGCTGACGATGAAACTCTTATCAGTGCATGGCTGAACACTTCAAAGGATCCGGTGATTGCAAATCAACAAAAGGGAGGGAGCTTTTGGCAAAGGGTTAACAAATACTACGCAGAAACTCCTCACGCCATAGCCAAAGGTGAAAACGAGATGAACATAAACTGTAAGCAGAGGTGGTTTAGGATCAACGAGTTCACTAACAAGTTCTGCGGGGCTTACGCAGCTGTACAGAGACTAAATAGCAATGGACACTCTGAGAACGATGTGTTGAAGATGGCTCACGACATCTACTTCTCTGAATATAAGATGAAGTTTACAATGGAGCATTGCTGGTGTTTGTTAAGGTTTGAGCAGAAGTGGCTGAACCTTAATAATATTAACAACCCTTCACCTTCAGTGAGAGCGAAGAGGAAACCCGCTGGTGCTTCACAATCCGAGTCATGTTCACAATCCGAGGCAGCTTCACAATCCGAGTCAAACCACACTGCACAAGATTTTGAGATAAGGCCTGAAGGTGTCAAGGCTGCAAAGGCGAAGAGGAACACTACCCAAGAGAAGAGGAACACTGCCCAGGGGAAGGCTCTAGTTGAATACAAGAGCATGTGGGATGTTAAGAAGGTGGAAATGGCTGAAAAAGAGAAGCTACAGAAGCTTGCTATACTAGACACACTACTTGCCAAACCAGAGCCACTTAGTGAAGCTGATCAACTTATCAAGGATAAGATAGTGGCTCAGTATTTCTGAGATTGATGTATTTAGTATGATTTGGTAGTATCTAAGTTCAACTCGGCTTAATATTTGACTTATTATGTGTGTAATGTTATGTGTGTTCTTGTTTCATCAACTCGGCTTAATATTACTCTTTTTATGTGTGTAATGTTATGTGTGTTCTTCTTAATTTTAATATTACTCTTTTTATGTGTGTAATGTCATCGAACAATCTTACTCTTTTTATGTGTAACTCGGCTTAATATTACTCTTTTTATGTGTGTTCTTTTCTTCTACTTTTTATGATTGATCAATTAATCTACTGTCATTATGTTTTTATGCTTCAGATGGGCCAAGACTATAGCTACTCTCAGCCTGATTCCTCAGATCAATATGATAGATACTCTGAGGACACGCATGACAGGGAAATAGAAGCTTTGATTCGGATGGATGAGGCTGAGAGTAGCTTCGTCATTGCTGCGGAGGCTCAATACCCTCCTCAACCTGAGGTTGAGTTCGGATTCCCCAAGCTGTGCTACTGTGGTGGTCAGCCGCTGTTAGCCACAAGCTACAACAGAAGGTATGTAAGATTTCGTAAATAGATATTGTCATATGTTTTGTTAAGTTTTAATTAAAGCTTGTTATTGCAGGTTCTACACTTGTGCTAATGTTGACGATGGAGAGATGCATATCCACAAGTGGTGGGATGAAGCTGTCATGGAGGAGATGAGAGAGATGGGCAGACAATGTGAAGTGTTGTCTCAGAAGGTAGATAACCTTACATTAGCGAGTGACTATGAGTCACACATGAATAATGAAACGGAGCTGAAAATAGTCGGGTTGGAAAAGGAAGTGTTTGAGCTAGGGAAGACCAGGAATAGGTTTAGAAATGGTTATGAATTGTTGGTTTTGGTAGTAATAGTAGGTCTAGTATCCTGTTTGGTCAATCGTCTTTCTTTGTAAAGTGTTGTTTGTAAGCTTTTGGTTTTGGTAAGTATCACGGATCAATGTAGACCTTTTGGTCGTTTCTGGTATCACAGATCAATGTATAACTTTTGGTTGTTTGTTGTATCACGGATCAACTGTTGGTTTTGGTAGTTTGTGGTATCACGGTGAGATTTAAGACTTTGGCAGTCACTGAAGAAGTATCACGGATCCCTCTACACTTCGTATATATATGCTTCTCAATAACTAAAGCTCATCGTAACACTTCTCTTCTCAATAAGATCAAACAAACACTTCTATTCTCAACAATACCAAACAAACGAAACAATACCAAACAAACATCTACACTCTTTTTTTTTACTTGCTTTCTTTCTCAATAAGATCACCACTTCTACACTCTTTTTTTTTTAAATGGCATCTTCATCATACCATTATCACTACCAAAGAGATGGTATGGATGATGAGTTTGATGCTTACTTTGATAATTATCCTGAAAATTCTAATCTCATTCAAGAACCAATAGAGCCAAAGAAACGGATTTTTATCCCAAGAGACCGCGAAGAAGGCCACAATAATCTCTGGAATGATTATTTCAGTGATACTCCAACATATCCGGACTATTTATTCCGCCGACGGTTTCGCATGCACAGACCATTGTTCATGCGTATTGTGCAACGTCTCTCTACAGAAGTCGAATATTTCCGTCAATCCCAGGATGCAACCGGTCGGGCTAGTCTGTCACCAATACAAAAATGTACTGCAGAAATTCGCCAATTGGCATATGGTACTTCATCCGACCAAGTTGACGAGTATGTACGAATTGGTTTACCGCCGCGATATGGTACTTCATCCGACGGAAATGTTTGCACGAGTTTACCGCCGCGATAATCCAGTTGTTTGGCGATGAATACTTAAGACGTCCCAGACCCGACGACCTAGAAAGACTACTCTATGAAAATGAAAAACGTGGATTTCCCGGGATGGTTGGGAGCATTGACTGTATGCACTGGGAGTGGAAGAATTGTCCAACAGCTTGGAAAGGGATGTATTCACGATCAACCGGAAAACCAACAATCGTGTTGGAGGCAGTAGCTTCGTACGACCTCTGGATATGGCATGCTTTTTTTGGAGCTCCAGGTACTATGAACGATCTTAATATTCTAGATCGTTCAAATGTATTTGATGACATTCTTAACGGTAAAGCTCTGGAGGTCAACTACTTTGTCAACGGAAGAGAGTACAATTTGGCGTACTATCTCACCGATGGTATTTATCCCAAATGGGCAACTTTTATACAATCTATCCGGCTCCCACAAGGTATCAAAAATTCTATCTTCTCTAAAAAACAAGAATCTGTGCGGAAAGATGTTGAGCGTGCCTTTGGAGTCTTGCAAGCTAGATTCGCCGTTATTAAAAATCCATCTCGTTTATGGGATAAGTACAAAATAGCAAATGTTATGAGAGCATGCATAATACTCCATAATATGATTATCGAGGATGAAAGAGAAACATACAGTTACCGAAACATTGTTTCTGAATTTCAACACGGAGAAGATGTCGATCAAACATATACCGTCGGTGCCGCCAGTTTGGGTTCCAATATGAGCACTACAATTACTCGTCTTACAGAAATTCGGGATAAAAAAGTCCATGAACGGTTAAAAAAAGATTTGATTGAGCATATTTGGACTAACTTTGGACATCTTCCAGATAATGAAGATTAATTAAAAAAAATCTATAAATTTAATAAAATGTATGTTTTTATCTTTGATGTTTGTATGGTTTATGTTTTTTATCTTTCATGTTTTAATTGTATTTTTTGTTTTTTTCAAGTTTTTGTAAGTTTGTAATTTTCTTATGTTTTTAATGTCAATGTTATATGTTTTATTTAAATTAAAACTTTAATATGTTTTTATAGATTTATTTAAATAATTAATTTTTTTAATTAAAAATACTATGAAGGACCACACCCTGAAAGACACCCTGAAGGACACCAATGCTAAACAAAACTTAAGAAACTCTCAAAATATAAATAAAATAATTGAAGGACAAAAATTAAGGGACAATGGATGCACATGCCCTGAAGGACACCAATGCTAAACAAAACTTAAGAAACTCTCAAAATATAAATAAAATAATTGAAGGACAAAAATTGAGGGACAATGGATGCACGTGCCCTTATGTTGCATCTACAAATGACTACTCGATTTCATAACTTATACTAACTTCTTTTTTTTTTTTAAAAAGAACTTATATAACTTGTTAAGTACAGTAATTGTTATCATTATTTATAATTTGAACGTTGCTTTTGATTCAGAGAAGCCTTTGATATCAAAGAAAAATTTGCAAAGATCAAACCATCAATGTGTGTTAAGGAGTTGCAACTTATCAAAAATTATTGTATATATGGAGTGGAGTTACCAGCACGTATATATATATATATCTGGTAAGCTTTATTCGTTCATCGTCATGATATAAAATGTCCCGAGTTGGACATATAATATTGCTATATTGGAAGGTGATAAACAATCGTATTAAAGCAAAACGAGAATAAAATACGTTTTAAACGTAGTACACGAGAACACACGTTAGTCATGTAGATGCGTTTTTGTGTGTAAGTCGGAGTATACGATTTATGTGATACAAATTTGTACAATATACGTTATGTAACAACAATACATTTTTCCTTTTGGAATTATACTACTATTAACATTGGATGCGACAGAATCATACACGGAGATTGATCTCACTTGATAGAGTTCCGGTTCTGCCTTTACCGCGAGACATTGCATTCTATATTACGTTAAGTAGTATTTAATTTCTTGAAAATAACAAAATAAATAAATATATTATTAGCCTGAGTCACGCGCATCAGATAAGAGTGGAGACACGCGCGAGAATAATTGGACGGTGAGGAACCGGAGGATTATATAGATTTAGCCATCCATCATCCACCCACCCAACCCATGTGATCGCTGCTCCTTTCTCCTGATAACCGCTTTACACGTAGACGCTAATTGGGGCTACTACTGTAATTTCACACTGTTGACGACAACGAGTTAGCAAGGGTAATTATGTATATTCGAATATTTGTACCACTAGGTGTATTTAAATTCGTTTACAATAATCAGCAACTAGGACATAAATTGGTATATTAATTATTATTTTGATTTAACGCTAAATTGAATTTTTATGTTTTTGATTTGACATCTAATGCTAATTGATATACCAACAACAAACATCCTTTAAAAAAAATTAGAATTGAGTACGATGCATAACGTTTAACTTGTATGATCCAAAAAAAAAAAAAACCAAATTGTTTCCTTTCATTTTCAAAGTAATTAACATTAAATCGAGTATTCATTCATTTGAGGATCGACATATGTAGTGCTTAAGCATTATCATGTGGAATCTTGTGTTTCCTTAAATAATAGTAGTAATAATTACTATTTTTAACAATAATTTTTGAACAACAACGTCAATTATTGGAATTCGTCTTAGCCTCTTGGGGGGAACACGTAAATTTGGATAATGCTTCTCATTCAAACCAAAATATTCGACATGTTTTCTAAAAAAATAAAAAAAAATCTATCAATTTCCCTTCTTTTTTTTCCTACTGTAAGGTCCAGAGATCTGTACACATCTCACTCACATTTTATTGTATTTTATCAGCAGCACACACACATTTTTGTTTAGTAATTTTGTAAGTTATATACAACAGAAAAAAATGATTGAATGAATTACCAGAATGCGATAAAATACAGAGTGCCTGCTTCTCGAAGCTAAACTAGTCATAGCTTTCACTTCTTCTTTTTTCTTTTTTTCTCAGCTTGAGTGAGTTCACAGCTGGCTCACGTGCATGCTTTTCCTTTCTCACGTCACGTGCCATGTGGTGTGATCTTTAAATTCCCCTTGACATGTCGAGTAACAAAATACGTGGTGTAAGTAAAAATCACTAGCTTTAACATACCTGAAATGGAAATTACTTTAGGCTATTAAAATGATAAATCTATCAAACATTAAAGTTTATTTAAAAACTCGTAATCAATCTCTCTGATTTGTGTCGGTCCGTACCGATTTTTTTTTTTTACAGTAATTTGTTTTTTGCAGAAAAGCGTGTGGCCAAAAAAGGTAGAGAATGACATTGTTTACCCCAAAAAAAAAAAAGAAAGAGAATATCATTTTAAAATGGGTCATAGTTGGGCCTATTTTTGGCCCATTAAACAACGACCCTAAACAAACCGTATGATGATGTCGCTTACTAGTTAATAACAGTTACGGTCTTCTTAATTGTGAAATAATCACATTTTTAAAGGGTTTTATAATTAAAAGCCAAAGCCCAAAGTTTTAGTTTGTTGGTGGTGGTGGTGGTGGTGGTGGCAATGGAGAGAGTGACAGCAACATCGTCTTCTTCATCGACTCACCTTATCCACAATATTCTCCGACATCCCAAACCACCACCGTCTTCGGTCTATCTCTTCCTTAGACCCTTTTGCTTCTCCGCTTCAATCTCTCAGTCCAACAAGCCTCGCCTTCAATCATTCTCCTCAAAGTCTCTTCCTTCTTCTTCTTCTACCTCACTCGTTGCGAAATCTTTCTCTTCCATCGATGAACCAGATCTCCAAGAAGACGAAGAGAGCGAGGATGAAGAAGATTACAGCGCTCAAGAATACGAGTACGAAGAAGGAGAAGAAGATGAGCTGGACAGTGGAGTGGTCTCCTCCGTGAGAGGAATTGAAGATTCGGAATCGGAGATGGTGGGTTTAGAAGAAGATAAGGAAGAGAAAACAGAGAAGATGAAGAAGAAGAAGGCTCGAGGGTCGGGTTTGAAGTTGTCGATAAAGGAGAAGAAGGAATTGGCTTCTTACGCTCATAGTTTGGGTGATAAGCTGAAATGTCAACTCGTAGGCAAATCTGGTGTTACTGATTCAGTCGTTTTCTCCTTCCTCGAGACTCTCGAGAAGAACGAGCTCTTAAAGGTACCAACTTTATAAGACTCTGTTCTCTGTGATAACGTTTTGTGTTCAATCTTTAGGCCTAATGAGTTTAGTTGGAAGTCAAGTTAGGGATTTAGGGCAGAGGAACTGTAACCTTGTGGTAATTGTGTTTATCTTTGGGGGTATGAAATTAGATGAAAGTGAAATGATTCTTCTACCTGGTTAGGGATTTTAGAGTAATTGGAATCTTGATTTTTTGTTGTTGTTTGATTGATCTATGAAAAGGAACATAGGGAACATCTGAGTCTTACTTGAGTGAGTTTCTTGTTAATTCTTATACGACAAACAGGTGAAAATACGCAAGACATCACCCGATGAGCTAGAGGATGCGGTTCAGCATTTGGAGGAAGCGACTGGTTCGGTAGCAGTAGGGCAAATCGGGAGGACTGTGATATTGTATCGGCCTAGTCCAACCAAAATGAAAGCAGAGGAGAAGAAGAAGGAATTTGAGAGAATGTCAATTAGTAGAAAGCAGAAATACACATACACTAGACCCACTAAACCCTTTGTAAGTAGCCCCGAATAAAACCTTTGTATAACTCTTATATAGTTTTGAATTTTAAGATCATTCAATCTTTTGGTTATATTGCAGAGAAGAGAGTATTCAGAGAGACCTGATGGACGTGGACGCAGAGGCGGAAGTAGAGTTTCAACGGCTTGAAGTTTTCTACCTGGTTTGTTTGTTATCATCTCAACGCTAGTAATGTATTTTCATTTTGTTCAAGAACACAACAATCACACTGGTCTGTAACTGTAAGCCAAATCAAATCATCTCTTGTTGGGAAGCTTTAACGATGTTGTGAGCAAGAAATGCCGATCAGTGTCGTTGAAGGAACAAGACAATTTTGAGTAAACATTTTATTACGTTGAAACAAACGTGATTACAGTTATTTTATATTTCCCTGATTGAATTAACGACTCTTAAATATTATTTGTATATTATGCTTTAAAGTTACATAGCTCTGACCTAAAAAATGTTGACAAAAATCGTAGAATCTAGACATCATTCTAGAGCCTCAGAGCTCGGATGTTAATTACTTTTTTTTGTTGTTGCTTGATATATCATAATTAGCCATTTATTTGGCATACTCTTAGATATAGTTAGCAACAACTCAGGCACAAACCATACTGAGACTTAAATGGATTTGATCTTCTCCGCCGTATATGGACTTAGCTCATCTGAATTAAGTATGCCTCCAGGTGAAAGAAGCCGCTGTAGATACAGACCAAACCGACCCTGCAATGTTAAGCATATTTTTTGTTAAAAGGGCAGATTTTGACGAAGAGAAAATCTCTGATAACATTATGTATACAAAATCTTTACCCATTGAAACCCGACGAGAACGAACCAGCAGCCGATTAAACCATAGCCACTTCGTGTCACGAACTGTGTCATTATCAACAACAATAGTAACAAAAAGTCAATTTAGGGTTGCTCAAATTAATAATCTTCACTAGGGTTTATGAAAAGGCTCATTAAAGTACCATTAGTGTGAGACAGCCAAGAACGAAGCTTGAACTCATTACCGAACTGACGAATTTGAGATCACGTCCCGCCTGGTAAACAATAAACAATGTACTTTAATGCTATAAACAAGATTAGATAAGTCTAAAGATTTATTCAGTTGCTTGCTTCTCAATAAACCATGAATTCGAATAAGAGCTTGTAATTTACCAGCAATGTGCCCTCGAGGGATACAGTCATAGGCAATGCAGACAATGCCATGAAGAAAGGTATAAGCAATCTATGCATCTGGCAACAGACCAAGGATCAGATTAGACCAATATAGAATCAAAAAGATATGAAACATATGTTGATTTGAAACACAAAAACAAACCTCGGTTATGATGACTTTATCATGTGTGTAGACCCCAGGAAACAAACCTGGAACCACTGTTCCGATACCTCCCAAGACTAATCCAAGCGTGACTCCAATAATCAGTAGGGACTTAAGCAATGTTCTAGCCTTGGGAAGGTTACGGTTCACACCATATAACATCTCTGGCATAAATGACTGAGCCGTTTGAGAGAGTGGCTCACCCCATACATTGCACATTCTGTACGTTTGAGCCATCACCTAGAAAAAACAGATGTATAAATACTCAACATCGACATCTGAGGCGTAAAAAGATCTCTGCTTTGTAAAGTACGTACCTGATGAGCTGCTAAAACGTGAGTTCCCATGGAAGTAGCACAGTAAATGATGAAGGAGTAGAAAGCAATCTTGGAGAATATGGAGATAAATACAGGTGCAGCGAGTGCAGAGATCTTCCAAAGTTCTTGCGGTGAAGGGATTGCAAAAGAGTAAGCATTGTATCCTTCTTTGTTCAGAGAATCCATCATCATAAAAGCGGAAACAATCTATAACCATAACACACAAACACATTAATTAATCTGTAATGAAATGTCATATGCATCTTTATTTGCATTGTAAATGTTTTGGGCTTCTTTATATTACCTGAGAAGCAGTTGTTGCCCAAGCAGCTCCGGCGATACCTTGTCCAAGAAACAAGCATAGGATTGTATCTCCAAGACCGTTAATGATCGTTGCTGCAGCTAATGCCTTAAGAGGTCCCCATGAGTTCTTCATTCCAAGACTGAGACAGATTCTCACATCAAATTTAGTAATAAAGAAGCGAAAAATCGTGAAAGAACATCAAACGATTCAAGCTAATGAATAAGAAGGAAAGTGTTAAGAAACCTTGCGCTTTGAGCAACCAATCCAACAAGGATAAATGGCCACGCTAAGCCTCGAATCTGTGAGACAGAGAGGTTATATAGTTAAAGAGAGAGATCATTCATCAGAAGAATTTGAAACAGAGAATGATCAAAAGAACAAGAACCTGAATATATGTATTAGCTGCAGGTACAATCTCAATGTTCTTCCCTCTTGTAAAAGCTGCAAAAAGCCATGACAAAAGTCTAAATACATTTCACACTGAAAATATTAGGGAAGCATGCTTTTTTAGAAAAAAAAGAGAAGTTTTACCAGTAACAGCCCAAGGTCCGAATAATTTAGTGAGCAAAAGCATCATTAGTCCACAAACTAATCCAATAAAGAGCATGACAGAGATTTGATGTTGTGCTTCTTTCTTGTCCTGCAAGAAAAAAAAAATAACATGTGAGATGTTTCCTTCCACATAAGAAACAAAAGAAGAAGAAGACAAAGTTGGAAGAGTAAAAAAGTAAAGAACCTGTTTGGCAAGAGAAGTAGCGACCATATTGGATGTAGCCACGGAGAGGAACATGAAGACGTAACTCATGTGGTCGCATAGTACTGTTCCCGGTCCTATTTAATTAAACCGGTAATTTTCTCAGAGATCGATCGTATAAAAAATACACTATAATTACCGTAATTCTCACCAAAAATCAAAAATGAAATTATTTTTATCACTGAATTATGTTATTAGTCTTGACTCTTGAATATTCAAATTTGTATAAATCAAATGCATAATATTCCCTCCGTTCTAATTTAGTTGTCGTTCTAGGATTTAATTTTTGTTTCATATTAGTTGTCGTTTTAGATTTTCAATGCAGATGTTTGATGAATATTTTAATCTTATCCCTGCTGTTTTAAAGTTTCAACCAAGGAAAAAATTATAAAATATATTAATGAAGACAAAACATAAAATTTAATAGTTTCCTTAATTTGTGTGCAAAATCCTTAAACGACAGTTAAACTAAAACGGAGGGAGTAATTAAATAGACGGTCTTTAACCTTTTTAAGAGTTATTACCCAAGAAAATACAAAATGTTGATAGATGGTAAACCGACACAAATGACAAAACTAATGATTAGCTGGAAAAAGATGAATGATAGATGGGACACACTTTACCTAATTTCTTAATCTGTTATGAAAACTATTATTGGTCCACATGGTTTCAGAAAACAAGTGTAATAGATTGATTCTAAAGAGAGATTAAGAAGGTCCACATGGGTTCCCAAAATCTGTGTAATAGATTTATGAACAGAGCAAACAGTCTAGGACTCCAAATGTTGCAGCTTTATTACTATTTGGGGACCAGTCCGGTTCAAAATTGGCTATTTAACCGGAAAATATAACAAACAAAGACTAAAAAGGAAAGCGTACCAAGAGCAGCGAGTTCGATGGAGCTTCCTTGGCCGATGACGACGGTGTCGATGAGACTCATCAACGGTCCGCAAATCCACATCCCCATCGCCGGACCTGTGAACTTCACGATCTCTTTCATCTGTTCCCATATGCTCTCTTTCACCAGATCCCCTCTCTGCTTCTCCTCCTCTTCTTCTTCTTCGACTTCCCGATCAATTCCGACGCAGTTCACTCGCTCTAATATGATCCTCCGTCGAGTCAACACCACCGGATTCCCCTGAAAACTCGGAGTTGCGGTGATCGCAACGAGTTTTCTCCGAGTTAGCACCGGTTCAGGGATCAACGTTTGGTGGGAGTTAACCGGAATTGTTCTTGGTTTGGTAAAGAGAGGAGAGAAAAGAGTCAATCTTTGGGATTTGATTAGCATTTTTGGTTGATCTGGTTCAGAGACAAATCGGGGAATCTGATGATCACACCGCTGTCAAGTTTTTTTTTTTTCTTTTGCTTTCTTCTTTTGTTTTGGTTTTTGGCGCCTCGAGATTTGTATACTGAAACAGAACCCAACCCAAACTATCTACTATATACTAGTCTGTTTACCACGTGCTACTCTCCTAATATTACTCTTCTGCGAAATTACAATTTATAAAAAAGTACCCATCGAAAGAAATTATCAAAAGAAAAGAAAACCCATAGTCTGTAATCATGTTTACGCTCAAATTAAACAATACAAGTCTTCTCATAGTCTTTGATTTGGTCAATTAAAAGACTTGTATATCGTTATATAGTTAAGAGACTTTGAAATGACTTTGTATTGTTGATTTTTTAGTGTGAATATTGTAATTAAAGACTATGCTGTGTTGTTTATTTATTTATTTTTGGTTTTAGTCAATGGTGTTGTTTTCTGATTTATTCATTTAAAAGAAAGAAATGTAAAATATGATTCTATCAGATTAGTAAACAAGTTTCTCTCGAGCTTGACTTCAATGTGATGGCTAAAATATAATTTTACACATGTGATATATGATGATGTCGTACTCATTTTAGTTTGAATATCTCATATGTGAATAGACTATAGTTTTCACAAAAAGATTGGCTTCATTTAATTTTTTTCTTTTTGCAGTGGGATCACAAAGAAAAGTATGTGACATTTCCGATTTTCCACGCGATTTCTTGTCAATTTCTAGGTAATGTTCATGGCCATATACAACAAAAATGAAAATTATAAAGAAGTGTAGAAACTAGGTTTCCACAATGAATTTGTTTATGGAGGGGAACAAATTCAATAGAGCTATCTCTCTAGAAAATAGATCTAAGCCTTGAAATTAGGAGTAAAGAAGAAGAGCTTGAAAGAACTAGGGTTTGTTGTAAAGAGCAAAAAGAGAACTCGGTTATTGTATTAGATTCTGAATGATTTACAATGGAGAAGTCTCCCTTATTTATACATGTTCAGAGATCTCATAATATATTAACTTTCCTTAACAGACGAAGTGAAATATGGAAAACTGCCCTATTGCTTGAGTCGGCCGCCGCACCGAAGTGGATGTCGGTTCCTTCTTCTCCAAGACTATTCTTTATCCGAACTGATTCCCGAAAACCTAATCGATCCCTTAACCGGATTCCCGGTTAGATAATCAATTAACATTTCTGGTTTAGCTCGGTATGATGGGGGTGCTAAATCCCGCACCAACAATTAGTCCCCCCCCCAGTTCAGTATATTCGAGATTTAATTCGAATATTTTGAACTATGGAAAGAAAATATCCGATCTAATCCATAAAGTTTTAATTGATTTTATTCAGATCCCCGAATCATCTCACCGCATTCTGTCCAGGCGACACGTGTCGTTTCCGTCACATCCGCTAGCTCGGAATTCGAAGAGTCGCGTAGGTCATCATTACTTTTTCGTAGGGTTGCCGCCCATTCGGCTCTATAAATACGCTTCTACTCTCCTCATTTCTTATTTTTCGCCAACAGCAACAGGTAATTTGCTCCGATCTCTCTTCCGTTTCATTTCGTTATTTTTCTTCCACACTCTCCGAACTCAAGATATGGCGAGCACCTCGGAACCTGCCTCTTCGCCAGAAAGCGAACAATTAATTCGTCGTACTTCCCGACAAAGAACGCTCAACCCTGATCGCTCCACGCAGATCGGGGAATCAAGTAGATCGGCCTCCGAAGTCCCGCGAAATTTGGTCCGCTGTACAGCAGGAGCCTCTTCTTCGCAGGTGGACCCAACCTTGCCGTCATCAGTTCGTCACGAGGAAGAAGATCGGTTCGTACCTTTAGGATTTTCGATCGAGGATATCGACCCTTTGTTTGACCACACAGGACGGATTGGAGGCGAAAAGAGTGTGAGTTCGACCACAACTGTGAACGAAATGCTAAATTCGTGTGGCTTGTTCAATAGCAACGTCACAATTCTGATTCCTCGAGACGACCAACGCCCCTGGAGCCCCCCGGAAGGGTATGTATGCTTGTATGAGGGTTACTTTACCGAGTGTCGCCTCCTATTCCCAATCCCGGAGTTGATTTCAATTTATGCTCAAAGACGGATGATAGCGATCTCGCAGTTCGTACCCGGAGCTATTTGTAACTTCATGGCTGCCTTGACCGTGGCAGCCGAAGTCGGAGTCGAGCTTAAAGTTCAAGCTTTCGAACAGCTATCAAATTTCAAGCTCTCGAAGAGTCCGAATCGCTGGGAAGTGAACATGAAACCGGCTCATAACTTCCTCGTCGGCAAACGAGTGAATAAATTCAAGAAGTATATGAATCAATACTTCTTCGTCCGCGTCGACCAGTATTCATTTGTTAACCCGTTGGGTTTTTACCGGAGAGTGTGGAATGAAAATCCTGGTAGATTTACATTTCTATTATTTCAATTGACTTCGGCACTGCTGACACATTTTAACTTTTTCGTGTCTCTGCTTCCAGATCGTCCGTTCTGTGCAACGCGCCTAGCTCCGAACTATATTCTTGTTAGAGACGCTTTGTTAACCGGGAACAATCGTCGGTGGGACTTTATTACCCGTATCCGTGTCGAAACAGCAATGGGCAAAGCTAGAACGAATTTTCCAAGTTTCGCCAGTTCGCTAGGACGACCTGCCGGATGCCGTGTCATGAAATCAAAAGATGTTCAGATCGTTCGCCGAGAAACTCAAGCTGCCAAGAGGCCGAGATCGGTCCATCCCAGGGTTTAACCGAAGTAGATCCTACCCCAGATCAGACCGTCACCGACCCTACTCAAGCTCCCGGAGAAGATATCGAGCCATCAAGTGTTGCAGAGGAAGAAAATCTTCCTTTGGCGTTAGAGAACGCCGATCCACCGAACCAAGAACAAGACGTTCCCCAGCTTGAAGCTGGATCTAGAAGGAGGAAGAGGAAAACGAACAAAGACAAACAAATCAATGTCGAGCCAGCCACCGATGCGCATCCGTTACCGAGCCGCAAACGTTCGGCCGATGAAGCCGGACTGGAGTCCGCCGATCGATTTCGCCTTGAAAGAAAAGATGGCAAGACGAATCACTTCGCCTATAATTACTTCGGCAATTATCCCTTGGTGACCAATCGCAAGGCTTCAGGCGAACTTTTCCGGGCTCTGAAGATTTCCAACCGAATTCTTCCGTCAGCTGACGAACTGGAATTCAAGCAAGCATTCCTTGACGTCGCTGAATCGCACTTAATGGTTCGTCTTACTATCAACTCTTATTAAAGTTTCATTTGTCCAATTACGCTTCAGACTGACACATATTCGTTGGATCTGCAGACTGCCGCCAAGATGAATACGCTGGTTCAAAAATACGATAGGCGGGTCAAAACCAGCAAGGGGTCCGATCTCGAACTCGAGAAGGTGACAGAGTGCGCAAAAGAGATCCAAGCCGCTAGCAGGGCGAAGGACGAGAGGATCAAGGAACTCGAGGCGCTTATTGCAGAAAAAGATGGCATCTTTGCCAATACCGATCTGAAGGTTAACGAACTGAACTCCCGAGCGCTTACTCTGGAGGAAGAGAAAGCCGACCTGCAAGAGGCATGCGAAGGGCTGAAAGTTCAGCTCAAATTCGAAGTTAAGAGACTTCGGAAAGATCGTTGGGATAAGGTGGAGCGAACAGCGAAGAAAGCGCAAAACCGATTAGACAAGGTCAAGGCCTATCTAGTTGAGCAGGCGAAAGTTCGCCCTCTAGAAGACCTGCTGAACCAAGCCACCGGAGTACAGGGAGCTGTACGATATCTGATTGAGAATGGGGCTGTCATTCCTGAGGAGCGAATAAGGGAGATCGACGAGAAAAAGGCCGAAGCCGAGAAGACTGTCACTGCGATCGATGTCCTTGAGCTGAATGAAAATGACTTTACCATGTCCCCGGACCAGCTCGGTTATGGATTTCCTCCCCCAGCGACCGATGAAACGACGGTTCCAGAATCCGTTGAGCATCCCTTCGGCTCAAACGCCGGGAGTTTTCAAGCAGATCTATCCGGTGACGTGAACGTTTAAAATTATGTTTTTCTTTGTTTTGCTTTCGCTTCAGATTTTATTTAAGTATGGGTTTGAATACCCTTGTAGAACATTGCCGACTCGTTCGGCCCACTCTTCTTTTGGAACTTATTTGTCAAGATTGTTTCCTTTTTGTTGAAAAAGAAAATTGACAATTTCGAGAAAGATGCACACTTTCCAATTCGGCATGGAAAGTTCCCAATTTTCCTAAATAGTTTACCTCCCAAGACGTGTATAAATCTAACCAATGCTGCCTGCGGATTAAACATCCAAGAAATCTTTTCAACCAAAGACAATGTCGAGCTCGATTAGCAGCGTCGAGTCCCCGTTGGTTGGCAACGATGTGCCAACGTTCTCGAATGCCGAAGCTATCGAAAGAGGGATGGCGTACTTCCCGAACATCAGAGCGCCCTGGATGTTGATGTCCCGCGTTAGACCAGAAGAGAGACGCGAGCTGATCGATTTTCTTCATGAGGTGGAGGATCGCCATGCGGAATATTCCAATCGTCTTGCCGCATCAGAACAATCACAGCGAGATCTGCTACTCAAACTTGAGATGCTGGAATCTCACCCAAAGGATTGGATTAAGAATGGGTTTGGCAAGATAGCTGATTTGCTGCCATGTCTTGTTGCATACTGCAACGAATGCCGAAGTGAATCAGATCGGAAGCCAGTGCACATGGATCCCGCCTTAATTGGCGACTTCATTCCGGGCAATGTTAAACCGTTTTACATTAGCCGGCGCGCAACCGATGCCGAACTTGCCGAGGCGGACGCCTTTTTCCGTCAGGTAAGCGATCGAAAATTGTCTTCCTCGTACTAACCCGTTGGTTGATTTTGCGTATGCAGATCGAGGGTTCACACCAAGAACTGACTCAAGATCTTCAGTACTTTCATATGAAGAGAGGCAGAATCGATCGACGCTTGAGGACTCTGCAATCCGAAATTGTTTTGCTCAAGGCAAAAAAGAAAAGGACTACAGATCTGCTTAACGAGTCTGAACAGAAAGCCAGAGTGTTGGAGACTCGTTCGGAGGATTGGGAAAAGACTGGGTTGCAATTGCTATGGCCAATGCCGAAACGACTCAAGTCGAGCATTCGTGAGATCGCTGCGAACGGCGCACCAGTTCGGAATTAAGATGTTTTATTTAATCATTTAATAATACCTAGCTGCAACGTAACGGACGAGCTTGAATTTCGCTTGGAATAAAATTTTATAATAAGAGATTTGCTTTAATCATTGTTTTACTATCTGAAAAATGTGTCAGAGGCGAGACGTCTCCCGGCTTACAACTGACAATTTTTATTAATTGATGGTAGAAAACATCAATTCGGGACAAAGTGTTAATAAAGTGTGTTTAATCGGAGAGCGAGATACTGGGCTCGGCTTATCTCCTTTGCTTTAGCTCGGATGCCGGACTGCGAAAATATCCTCTGGGTTCGGCTAACCGTTCCGTCCGAACTAAAGTTTGGGTGCAAAATAAATACTCTGGGTTCGGCTTACCCCAAAACAAAAAGCGGGTGCGGAATAAATACTCTGGGTCCGGCTTATCCCTACGTAGGAAGGTCAGGGGCGACTCTGGGTTCGGCTTATCATGAAAATAGTGGGTCTTTATGCGAGCTGATCACCTAGCCAGGGTGTCAACGAGGGGTGAACTTTGTACGAGCTAATAGATGCTTAGTCCGGTTCGGGCTAAGGTATACCTATGAAGAACACCCCCCATTAAATGCGTCGCGCGGTATTTGAGAATTCCTCTCGGGAAAACGCGAAAATCACGCTTCACTTTGATTGGTGGGTTTAGCGGCGGTTACTTCCCATAATCCTGTATAAATAGGATTGAGGGTTGGGGAGATCATTCTAACCACTTCCATTATTTGCGAGAATCACTGAGAGAAAAGAGATGGTGACTACTCGATCAGCGTGGCTAAGACAAGCTCGGGAGAGGCTTGCCGCTTCGGCAAGCAGTCCGAGACGAACTGAAACTTCAGAGAGCTCCTCCGCCCACGAGAGCGCGGAGACGTTCCGAGTTTGCGCTCCTGTCCCGTACGTTGACATGACGGGTGCAGAAGGGAGTCCTGTGTGTCAGGAACTTCGAAGATATCAAGCTCGCCGCTATAGGCTGGGGGCTCATCTTATGGCAAGACGCCGAAGATTGGCCGAGATCTGTCGGCTTTATCGTTTGGACGGGACCATTCGGGTCCTGAACGAACTAATCTCCAATGGTTTCTACTTGGAGAAGTGGCGTATGACCGGGCTGTTTGCCGCGCGAACGGCGTGCCTAGAACTGCTGGAAGGTATGGGGGTGCCCGTCCTCTTGGAGGCCGATTGTCAGCCTCTCGAAGATACTGCGTACCCGTTCAACGTGGATATCTGGGCCTACCGAGCTTCCGTAGAAAGGTTAAGGCGGTATGCCACCTTCCTGGAGTCGGCCGGCCCGATTTTCCGCGAGAGGCACTTGGTTGAAGGCCCGTGTGCTTTCTTAGAAGACTTGGCGTCAAAAGGTGTCGAAGTCCCAAGGGGGAGATTGGAAGCCCTGAGGGGAAGGCGTCAGTTCTGGCGCGCCGAACTGGACAAGGTAGCGGTGGAGGAACCATTGGCAGATGATCTATCGGGTCCGCGGCCTCCACTTCGTCTGCAGGATCAACCTAGACGCTGAATGTGGGAGCTCGATCCTTCCGAACTCTGAGTTCGGGCGGTCTTTTTCTTTTCTCATCTAGGATCCCGAGTCGTCGAAGGGACCTTTTCCCTTTGCGTCTCTTTTCTTCTTCTTTTTTTATATTAGTCGAAACATGCAAAGCATGTAATGGGAATTTGACTTAGTTATTGAAGCTTTTAACTTGTTTGGAATTATCCAAACCGTGTAAAAGAAATTTAAATGCAAGTAACCTTTGGATATTTTGTTTTGCACGCCGGCTTGTCGCCGAGTTGAGTAAGAGGAAGTTTTTAAACCGGAAAAAACTTTATTAATATATTAGCTGCATTCGCTTGGTCTTTAAAAGATAAGGAATTGCCTACGTACCCCGAATTGGGGATCAAGCCAACCGTAGTTCATATTACAAAGGAAAGATAAATAGAGTTCAGATTCCCGAAAACTCCTAAGTAGAGTCGTGACAACGACTTAGCTGTAGTAGCGTTTCAAGTGGGCCGCGTTCCACGAGTTTTTGATACATTCCCCAGCCATGGTTATGAGTTCGTAAACTCCCGGGCGAACTGCTCTAGATACGAGATATGGACCTTCCCATCGAGCGCCGAGTTTGCCGGCGTTTACTTCCTTGGTGTTCTCGAAGACTTCCCGCAGAACCAGATCACCTTCGTTGAAGCGCCGCTGACGAACAGTCTTATTGTAATATCGAGACGCCGTGTCTTGGTAGTGTTGCATCCGAACTAGAGCTTTGTCGCGTAACTCTTCGGCGAGATCGTTGTGGTCGACCAGCATCTCATCGTTAAGTTTAGGATTATCGATCATCATAGTGCGACGAAGTGTCGGGACCCCTGCTTCAGCTGGGACGAGTGCTTCAAGACCATATGCGAGGGAGAAAGGGGATTGTCCCGTGCTCCGCCGCGGGGTTGTGCGGTATGACCACAGCACACCATCTAGGTGATCTGCCCATGCTCCTTTCCTTCGACCGAGTCGTTTCTTGAGCCCATCAACGATCGATTTATTCGTGGCTTCAGCTTGACCGTTGCCTTGCGGGTATCGAGGAGTCGAAGCGCTGAGACGGATTTGCCATTTTGTCAAGAAGCGTCTGGTGATCATCGAAGTGAATTGGGTACCGTTGTCGGTGACGATCTCATATGGGAGTCCGTGGCGACATATGATGTTTTTCCATATGAAATTGGTCTCGTCTAAGGATTGGATCCTTGTGAAAGATTCTGCTTCCACCCACTTGGTGAAGTAATCGGTCAGAACCAGAACATATTTCTTGGATTTGGATGCCGGCAAAGGTCCTATGGCATCCATGGCCCAGCGCATAAAGGGATACGGAGCAGTGACGGTGTTTAATAGTTCGGGCGGGACGTGCCGCATGGGTCCATGGCGCTGACAAGCTTCGCATTTGGCTGCAAAAGTCTCGCAATCGGCCATCATGGTGGGCCAATAGTGTCCGTCCTTTTTGATTTTGAGAGCAAGTGCGCGTCCGCCGGAATGGTTGCCACCTTCGCCTTCATGCACTTCCATCATATTGCGTTCGGCCTCGTCCCGAGTAACACAGGTAAGGAACACTCCCGAAGCACTCCGGTGAAATAGCTCCCCGTCCAACTGGATGTACCTGGCACTCCGAGCCTTTAGTCGTCGAGCTGCCCATCGATCTGCCGGGACGGTGCCATCGGAGATGTAAAGCTTGATCTCAGTTTGCCAATCTTTGGGGGGTTCGACGACGTCTGCCATATCTTCTATTGGCTCGTCGACTTCCATCGGGATTGGGTCGTCATTGATGAGGGCGATCTGGCTATCCGGGTCAACGCTGGGAGCCTCGATGCATTCGATGGGAATGGTACGCCGTAACTCGGGGTCGGAGCGGTTTGCCAGAGCTGCGAGTGCGTCGGCTGATGCGTTCTCGTTCCGTGGGACCTTCGTCAGGGAGAACGACGTAAACTCGCCGGATAATGCACGGACCAACTGTCGATATGCTCCCATTCGCTTGTTTTTAGCGTCGAATTCTCCGCTGTACTGGCTGACTACGAGTTGGGAGTCACAGAAGACCTGCAGGTGTTTAACTCCAAGTCCCTGGGCTAGCCGGAGTCCTGCGAGAACGGCCTCGTACTCAGTTTCGTTGTTCGACGCTTTGAAATTGAGCTTTAACGCTTGCTCGAGAATTTCTCCGGTGGGAGATCGAAGTATGATCCCGACCCCGGATCCTTGATTTGTTGACGATCCATCGACGAACATTGTCCATTGCTCCACCGTGGAAGTGGGATCGTCAAGCTCGGGAGACAATTCGGTGATGAAGTCAGCCAGAACTTGTGACTTCAGGCTTGGGCGAGAATGGTATTCGATGTCGTACTCGCTAAGTTCGACTGCCCATTTTGCCATGCGTCCGGATTGGAGGGGGCTATGAAGGATGGTTCGGAGTGGTTGATCGGTAAACACGACGATAGAGTGCGACTGAAAATAGGGTCGTAGTTTCCGTGCTGCGACGACCTCTGCAAGGGCCAATTTTTCTAGCGTGGGGTATCGCGACTCCGCGTCGTTTAGTGCTTTGCTTTTGTAGAAAATGGGTTTCTGCTCCCCGCGATCGTCTCGGACTAGCACCCCGCTAACGGCCGAGCTGGACACCGAGACATAGAGATACAATGTTTCGCCGTCCTCCGGTTTGACTAATACTGGGTGACAGGTCAAATATTCCTTCAACTGACGAAAGGCGATCTCGCATTCCTCGTCCCAATGGAAATCCTTATTCCCGCGAAGAAGTTGGTAAAAGGGGAGGCACTTATCCGTTGAGCGCGCGATGAAACGGTTCAGAGCAGCGATCCGGCCAGTCAAGCGTTGTACTTCTCGCTTGTTGGTCGGCGACGGGAGCCCTAGTATGGCTTCGATCTGCTTGGGATTTGCCTCTATTCCCCGTTCAGTGACGATGTACCCCAAGAATTCTCCGGAAGTAACTCCAAATGTGCACTTCGTCGGGTTTAGTTTCATCTGGAATTGATCCAAGATGTCGAAACACTCTGCCAGATGTTGGACGTGCTGTTCTGCGATCAGAGACTTGACCAGCATGTCGTCTATATAGACTTCCATGGTTTTGCCGAGGAGATCCGCGAACATCATGTTTACCAAGCGCTGGTAGGTTGCTCCGGCGTTTTTCAATCCGAACGGCATCACTTTGTAACAGTAGGTCCCCCTATCTGTGATGAATGCCGTTTTCTCGCGGTCAGCTGAGCTCATGGCGATCTGGTTGTAGCCTGAGAAAGCATCCATAAACGAAAGCAGCTGGTTTCCAGCCGTGGCTTCGACGAGACGATCTATGTGCGGCAGAGGAAAGCTGTCCTTAGGGCAAGCTTTATTGAGATCGGTGAAATCCACGCAAACTCTCCACTTGCCGTTTTTCTTTTTGACTACGACCGGGTTAGCCAACCAATCAGGATACTGGACTTCCATGATTTGATCCGCCTTGAGTATTCGTTCCACTTCGTTCTGGACCGCCTTGGCTCGATCCGGGCCTAGGCGCCTGCGCTTCTGTCTGATCGGCTTGAACGTCGCCTGCGCTTCTGTCTGATCGGCTTGAACGTGGGGTCGATATTTAGCTTGTGGCACATGACTTCGGGGCTTATCCCGACCATGTCCTCTGTTGACCAAGCGAATGTGGAAGCCCGAGATTGCAGGAAAGCGATCAGCTTGGCCTTTATGCTTTCGTCGAGTTCGGCCCCGATGCCGACAGTTCGCGATGGGTCGGAGGGGTCAATATTCGCCTGTAGGATCTTGCACTCCGGACACTTGAGGCGATCCCGCTCCGGCTTTCGGGGACCAGTGAGATGGTCCCCGCTCTGTAATTGCTATGCGGTCTCCGTCTTCCTCTGCTTCTTTTCGATAACAGAGCAGACTCTGGCCACCCTTTGGTCGCCGCAAAGTGTGCAAATTCCTGTAGGAGTTGGGAATTTGAGGCAGAGGTGATAGGTCGACGGTACGGCCTGCATCGCATATATCCAAGGTACCCCCGGAATAGCGTTGTAGATTGGTGGTGCATCAACGACTGCGAACTTAGTTTTCCGGGTCACTCCGCCAGCTCGTACTTGTAGCTTCACGTCGCCCATCGACATTTTGGCGACCCCGTCGTAGCCCGTCAGCGTTCGAGTTTCGGGTTTCAGTTGGTCTGGTGTGACGCCCATTTTTTCCAATGTTTGCCAACAGAGTACATTGACTGTGCTCCCAGTGTCGATCAAAACTCGTTCGACGTCGAAGTCGCCCATCGAGACTTCGATAACCAAGGGGTCTGAATGGGGGTGTTGGATTCCTTTAGCATCTTCTGAGGTGAATGATATCGGGTCCGCACATAGCGGAGGCTCGCCCGGAGCGGTTTGGAGGACGCAAACTTGCCGTGCTCTCTTTTTGAGTGCGCGAACAGAATCCGTGCAGTCCTCCGGTGGACCAAGTATCATGGTTATTCGTCCACGGGGAGGAGAATTAGCCCGCTCCGGGTTTTGTCCCCTCTGTCGTTTGGGTGGGCCAGGCAGTTCGTCTGCTTGGGGTGCCTCCTCCTGGTGATTCACGGGTGCTAGCTGCTGGGCTGCGTTGGGTGGTCCATCGTAACCCCGTCCGCCGCCTGCGCCACGGCCTCGGTTAGATCGTCCCCCGCGCCATCCACCTCGGCGACCTCTGCCTCCACGGGTGCTTTTTGGCTGATAAGTAGCTTCGACTTCGCCAGAAAGATACTTTGCGTACAGATAGTTCTTCAGTTGGACGCACTCTTGTGTGGAGTGACCAGGGTACATGTGAAAATTGCAGTAGAGTTCCTTCGGGTCAGATGGCTGCTTGTCCTGACCGTCCACCTCAGAGACTGCGTGGATGACGCCCTTTTTTCGATCCTGAGGTTCGTGGTGCTTGCGGGGTTCGTGGTGTTCGACCCGGTTTTTAGTCTTAGCGGGATGCGACGGCTGTTCGTCATTAGTTTTTGCGGCTATTCGGGCTTCTTCCTCCTCGTCGAGTGCGAACCTGGAGGCCCGATGTAACGCATCATCGAGATCCTTGGGTTCCCGGATGTTAAGGTCTTTTCGTAACGGCGATCCGGGGATTAAGCCTTTTCGGAAGGCCGCCATTGCTGCGTCTTCCGGGACGTTGACCTTTGTCAGCTTTTCTTTGAACCTGTTCAAGTAGATGGCGATAGGTTCCCCTCGTTCCTGGGCCATCTCCCAGAGGTCTGAACTTGTCACGCCTCGTTCGATGAGGATTCGGTAGTTCTTGAGGAAAACCTTGGACAGGTCGTCAAAGTTGTCAATCGAGTTCGGCTCGAGCCTCGTGAACCACACCAAGGCAGGGCCGGAAAGGCTATCCACGAACAGTTGACAGCAACCGGCGTCCCTTTGTTCTTCGGTGAATCGAGCTTTTGACATGGTCGCCATGAAGGATGTCATGAACTGGACCGGATCTTTGTCTCCCTGATAGACCGGCAGCTTCAGTTTGACGTGTGGTATGGCGGCTCGTGCTATCCGTTGAGTGAAGGGCAACTGCCGAGTTACCTCAACGATCCTGTCGATTTCCGGAGCGGTGCTGATAGCTCGATGGAGGAGAATGTTCATGCCACTAATCTGTGACCTAATTTTTTCGAGTTCGTAGCAAGGTCCGGAGTTTGCGTGGCGGGTGACTGGGACGGTCATGCTTTCGTGTATCCGTGAGTTCGGATTCGTTGGTCGGATACTGGACGTGGTCCGAGGGGGAGGATTCCTCCGCTCCGGTTGTGCTTCCGAAAAATCGAGACGACGAGTGAGACCATCTACGTTGAGCGATTGTCCAGCAGAGATCTGTGATGGGGTTGTTTGGGTCACAACGGCATCAACTCTGCGGTTGGTTTCGGAGATCATCTGGTAGATCTCTTTTGTCATGGTGCCGAACAGGATTCTGAAGTCCTCCATGGAAACGAGCTGCGGATTCTGGGCCGCTGGTGTGGTATGAACGGGGAGGTTCCCGTTCTGAGTGCTGTTCTGCTGCTCCGTTACGCGAGCATCCGCCTCCTCGTGGGTTTGTTCAGTAGAAGGCTCTGCGTCGAGGTGGACTGGCTCCTCGAGAGTTCGTCCTGCACCCTGGCTGGTTTCCCCATCAGATCTGACCCCGACTGGGAGTTCGGTGGAGGTTCCGACTGGATTTGCCGTCACGGCAATGACAGGCCTAGTTGACCCACCCAGTGTCGCGGTGTCATCCTGAGAAGGCGTGATGCCCGTGAGATCGGGCGTGCGGTTTTCTTCTGGAACTTCGTTCACGACGGAAGACATTATTGCAAGGCTTCTTTCAGGAGAGTTTCCTAGAGACGATTTGCGTCCCCACAGACGGCGCCAATTGTAGAAACTAGGTTTCCACAATGAATTTGTTTATGGAGGGGAACAAATTCAATAGAGCTATCTCTCTAGAAAATAGATCTAAGCCTTGAAATTAGGAGTAAAGAAGAAGAGCTCGAAAGAACTAGGGTTTGTTGTAAAGAGCAAAAAGAGAACTCGGTTATTGTATTAGATTCTGAATGATTTACAATGGAGAAGTCTCCCTTATTTATACATGTTCAGAGATCTCATAATATATTAACTTTCCTTAACAGACGAAGTGAAATATGGAAAACTGCCCTATTGCTTGAGTCGGCTGCCGCACCGAAGTGGATGTCGGTTCCTTCTTCTCCAAAACTATTCTTTATCCGAACTGATTCCCGAAAACCTAATCGATTCCTTAACCGGATTCCCGGTTAGATAATCAATTAACATTTCTGGTTTAGCTCGGTATGATGGGGGTGCTAAATCCCGCACCAACAAGAAGAAAACGATTTCTTAGTAATTTCGTCGTGAGTTCTGTTCCATTTCTTGGTAATTTTGTTTATTAAAATCGATTTTCTTCTTTTGGTGTATATATATATATATATATATATGAAAATATTTTTGTCCTCTTTCAATTAAACCGTTAGTTGAATACTTTTAGTTTAAAGGTCGGTATAGCCACTAAATTTTTTTAATCATATAAAATATATTTCATTTGATAGTCAAATGCAATAGGTTTTCTTACAAAACAAACCATCTTCTGACTGTATCCAAACCCAAACACTCTGGTAGTAATACTAGTAAATCATTAGTCAATCTAAGTGATAAGTAACTTGACAATTATTATACAACTTAATAATTAGTATACTTTTTAATTAGTAATTGTAATATCTTGAAGAAACTTCATCAGACGTCTATTCTTCTTCTATTTGATGAAGCGGTGTTTCTCAATGAAAGCACTAAAAAATTTATATAGCGTATAACAGTCAGTCGGCGGTCTTCTTTCACTTCCTGTGTATTGGGCTTCCGCCCACGGCAGAGGACATAAAATACTTTCCAAATACTACCGCAGCGGTGATAGGCACACACCACAACCCTAAAAAAATTATTTAATAATTATAAAAAATTAAAAAATTCTAAAAATAAAAGAATTACAGTTAATATTTTGAAAAGTATATAAAACCAAAAGAAAAGTTATCTATTAAATTACTAATTTTAATAGGAAAATATGAGTAATTAATAAGGAAAATATTTGTAATTTAATTGCACTTATTATTTATTATAATCATATAGTAAAAAGAAATTTATACAGAAAAGTGATTAAAGTATAAAAAGGTTTAATGTGTTAAAATTATTGTTTAACATAATATAAGAAAATAAGAAATTAATGTAATTTTCTTAAGTTTTTCAATCGGTAAATGATTTGATAGCTTATTTAATATTATGTTATTATATAAACTTTGGTTTTCAAAGTTAGTAACTTATGTGATCGCGACACGTATCAATTTAAAAAAATTAAAGATTTTGTCATGTGTTATATAAAAACTATATTTTAACATATTTGTAAATTATAAGAAGTTAAAAATTTAAACAATTTAATAAATATAAAAAGATAGTTCATATATATATATATATATATGAGAAATAATAATAATTCTAATTTTAAATAACTAATTCTATAAAAAGTAATTAAGAAAATTATACAATTAATTACTATAATATCATAATTAAATAAATTATACTGTCAATTATTAATCCTAAAAGAAAAAGGATTGTAGATAATCCCCTTTACATAAACAAATAATTTTCTCATGATGACGTCTTTGAATTTTTGATTAATTTATGATTTAGTATAGTTTTATTTAAAATTAGTTGGACAAGTAGTATAACTATTACGTATGAGATTACAAAATATGAAACAAATATATTTAAGATATTGTTACTTTTTCAAATATAAGATAAAATTAGTTTTCAGTTTTTTTTTGAGAATTATGTTTTATTAAGTTTTAGTTTTTTTAAAATATTAAGTAAGATATAAATTTGATATAATGCATACTTTTTTAAATATAAATTATAAATGTTAGTCATTAGGATTGAATGTATAGAATTAAAATCTAATTTTATTATCATGTAATATACAAATAAATTGTATTGTAAGATGGAATGTGTGAACTCTAAATCCGGTTTTTTTAAAAAATCAAATAAAATAAAATTATATTTTGAATACAACTTAAAATTTCACATATTTTTTTATATATGCGTTAATACACGGACCTAATCTAGTATAAAATAATTTTATCTATTATTGTATTATTTATTATACATTCCTTTAATCTCGTACGAATATCTGAGCTGAGGTTTCTTTTGATTCAATGATCAGATTTTCCAAGAGAGGAAGAAAAATAAAAATCTACCTAGGTAAACGAACAATGGCAAAAAAGATAAAAACACCAAGTTTCTATTAAGCAGATAATTGAAACTAGTGTTCCAACAATCACCGATGCCCACCAAAAGAAGCCATTACAAGACCTCGATGACCTTAGTTGCAAGGACACGATCCCTTCTTTCGATGTAGTCGTAAGGAAACCAACCCGCTTTGCCTTTACATTCTCCTTCTGCCCACCCGCTACTCGCTACCTGTATCAGCATATAAAGACTTGCGAATGAGAGTCCTCTAACATCAAAGAGATTAATCTTATATGCTTTGATTTTGAACGTTCCTAACCTCTCTGATAACAACGTAGTCTCCAACTGATATGCTGAGCTCAAAATCTGAATCAGCTTGATAAGGAAACATGACCTGTGCCGGTAAAGGATAGATATGCAAACCAAACCAAGAAATTAATGAAGCTCTTGCGAATCTGATATGATGACATTTTTCAAATACACTAACCTCTCCTAAGAAGTATCCCATGGCGTCTGATGTCCCATTATGCATTTGAGAAGTATCGACTTCATTATTGGCTTCTTGATATGAAGGTGGAGGCGAAGATGTGATGTTCACTACTTGTGGCGTTTGAGGTGCTTCGATTCTTTGTTGCTCAAATCTCATCTACACAATGAATTTATTATCACTTGAAGATTAACACTGTAGAAAGATGTGACCAATGGAGATATATACATACCTCTCCTTCGAGCCGTTCAATTATCTCAAGGATCCTTTGATGGTAACTACGCTCTGCTTCAACCTTTTCATAGAAACATTGATTGTTAAATGATTTTGAAGCCAAAACAACTTCCAAGTCTTACCAAAACAGTTGTCCACGTAAGTACCAAAGTTAATAGCCGCTGAAGAGTTTGGTTTTGCTGTTGATCTTCCACTCCAGCCATGGCAGAAGCTGCTTCCTTCCCCAATACTGTCATATTTGAATTAAGGTCTTGTAGTTTGGCTTCAGCAGATTCCAGCTTCATTACTAGTTCGGGATTACCAGGATTCTCTCTAACTTTAGCTTGCCGTCTCGATACTTCGATAGTCTACGTAGGTTCAAGTAAAAATATGTAAGGAAAGAAACACAAATTGGTGTCAGAAGTAGAGCAGCTGAGTACCTGAGCTTCAGTTTCTTGTCGCATCCGATCATACCGTTGTGCTAGATGTCGAGCATCTTCCAATGGAGCTCCCAATACCATTGCCCTTAGTGGCTCAGCGACCTAATAACTTCATCATGTAAAAACTTAGCTATGTTGCTCATACATAAAAACAGCATAGATATTGCCAAAATTAAAGGGTTATGAAACCTGTGTGCCAAGAGTCTTCAAGAGATTTGCGCGTTCTTTCTCCATAAGAGCTCGAGCATTTGCGAAGCTGAGTGAAGCTCTTGTTAGTGTATTACCACTAGTACATGTATTATCCGAACCATATTTCCTACTATCCTCACACAACTTAGTACCTAACCGCCCAACAAAACAAATCAGAAAGGACGATTATATGAATCTTGAAACACAAACTAGAGACCACAGAGACATAGGAAAGAAAAGAAAAAAACCTATTTCGACTTGTTTGGATCCTGTAACGATATATCCTTGTACACCACGAACAATATCTCGTTGAAAATGCTGAGAAGAAGAAGAAGTAAATGTTGAGGGTTTCTTTCTTACAATGAAAAAGAAGAGTAACTGAGAAAGAGAATGGGATAGTTGAAGGTGGAAAAACCTTAGCAGAGCGTGTTGAGATGTAAAGCTTCTCAAGATTCTGATGCCGATGTAACTCTTCCTCGTCGGTTATTAGAGTGTCTGAACCTCCATAACCACCACCTCCACCAAATTGTCTCAGAACAGCCTCCACCACGATTTACAATAAGACAGAGAAACATCAACATACTTTGTAAGCTAAAACTAAGAACCCATGGCATCAATTTCCAGAGATCAAAACAAATAGGACCAAAGATAAAAGTTGTCCCAGTTGAAACCAACTTATCAAATCAATTTCAGAGGCCAAAGATTGTAACTTTATAACTTAACACTAATCGAATTGAAGTAAGAGCATCATATCATATATACCCAGATCAAGAACAGGATCAACTTCGACTAAAATCGCCCATCAATTACACAATTAATAATCTTGAGAGATATGTATGTAATGATTTAGGGTTTTTTTAAGAAGAACCAAACCTGTTGCTGTCTGGCCACTTGTTCTCTGAGCTTAGAAGCTTGCTTTCTGATTGTGTCCATTCGTAAACAAATGTCTCTCTTCGTCTTCTAATCTCTCTGATTCGCTTCAGGTAAGAGAGAGAGAGAGAGAACAAAAGTGTTTGAAAATCAAAATCTACCGTTTGGGTACTTTTGTCAGGTCAGGTAGACTTTGAATTTACTTTTCCTTTTTTTTTTTTTTAAATAATTATTATAAAGAATCGTCAAACAAGTCTCTATCTCTTCATCAGAACCAAACCTAACTTATTAGTTTATTTGATTACCGACGAATGTCTTTATTCCTCTAACTAGTTTTTTAGTATATGTAGTTTAAATATGACGCAGACGTAAACACTATTGTATTTAAACTGTAATTTGCCAAGTCCTAATAATAAGTATATACTTTTAATGTCGAATCAGGATCAACTAGGACAGAAATAAAGAGTATCACATCTACTTTGAAAGAAGAGATGTTTTTTTTTTTTTTTTTATCTTCCGAAATTACTCTTCTGCGAAATCACATTAATTGAAACATAAACTGAGAAATCCTTTCCGAAAGCATTTGAGTTATGGAATTGAATGTTAACTGGATCCAAAACCATTCACAGAAATATCTTCGATTATGAAATAGAACGTGAACACCTTACGAATGAAGAACATAATTCTTACATAATAATTGATAAAAATAAAAATAAGTCTTACATGACATGCAGAATGTTTTTTTTTATTACTATTACATGGCATAAATCTTATATCCGTTTGTTGATTACTGAAATTGATTATTTGGATCCATGGTAATTTTGATTGAATGATAGTGGTTTGAAAAAAGTACTATCAATGCCTGCTCCACTTACCAATGATAATTTTAGTTACGAAACAAACGTTAGTAACAACACATCACATCTACATATGAAATTAAGATACTATTAAGTATACTGATAATATTTTGACATGTATGAAAAGATTTTTTTATTATAATTAAATAAAATAAAAGTATTACAATTAATATTTTTAAAAAGTATATAAAACCAAAAGTAATCTATTATATCACTAATTCTAATAGAAAAGGTATCTATTAAATTACTAATTTCAATAGAAAAATATAAGCAATTAATAAGGAAAATATTTGCAATTTAATTACACTTATTATTTATTATAATCATATAATAAAAAGAAATTTATACAGAAAAGTGATTAAAGTAATGTGTTAAAATTAGTGATGCTGAAAAAGTGTTAAAATTAGTGATTAACATAATATAAGAAAAATAAGATAATCAAAATAAGAAATTAATGTAATTTTCTTCAATTTTTCAATCGGTGAATGATTTGATAGCGTATTCAATATTATGTTATTATATAACCTTATTTTTCAAAGTTAGTAACTCATGTGATCGCGACACGTGTCAATTTTAACAATTAAATATTTTATCATGTGTTATTCAATTTTAACAATCACTTCTTGGAAGATCACTCATCTAAACTACTCCAGCTCAAGCACGCTTAACTCTGAAGTTCTCTCAAAACTTTTGACTGAAAAGATAAATGCACTTTGGTGACATAGATTAAAAGAAAGCAGGATATGATCAGCTTCTAGTGGAGATCTTCATTGATAAAGTCACAAAACATCAAAGAAAAGTAAGCGACGAAAGACCAGATAAAGGTTTGAAGGCAAAGGAATTCTGTAGTGGTACTTAGGAGGGGCAATTGTTGGTGTTGGGTTTCGACGATCATAAGGCCCACCAAATAAGCCCATTAGGGCGTACGCGCAGGCCAGGAAAAGAGGCCCAGTAAGGGCCCATGGAGGAAAACCCGAGCAGGAGGATGAAGTCAACATGAAGAAGAAATCAGGATTGGGGAGCCGAGATTGCAGCGAGACGTTCAGGAAGGGTTTCGAGGAATTTTAGTTTAAATAGCAGATGAATGTGAAGGACACAACACATGTAATCAAGCTCAGAGCGAATCAATAGAAAAAGTGAATACAAAAGTCCAGTTCGTTGTTTTTCATAGTTCTAAGTCGATTTGTACCGAAAGTCTGCCCAGATCTCATTTTACAAACTTATTCTTCTAATTGTTGTTTCTAGCCCCAACAATTTGGCGCCGTCTGTGGGGAGTTAGGTCTGTCTATTCTCAAAAATCGACTGCTTTGAACTCCAGCGAAATGGATCCATCCACCGCTAACACAATCATCTCAGAGACTGCTCCACCAGCGGCAGTTCACGGATCCACCTCCATCAGTGCACCTTCCCAGGGTGCACCCGCGTCAGCCCAGTCCGATAACGAGGTTACAGATCTAGTCAGAGCCGGGACAGGCTCATCACTTGACGACAGTCAAGCACCGAACCAAAGTATTTTGGGAGGTTCGGGTCTCACTCATCACAGACCCGCCCAAACTCAGAATCTCGGAAGTACAAACCCAGGGGTTACCGTCGGGGTTGTTCCCACGGCCCCCGCGATCTTGACAGGAAACAGGAATCAGTCCCGAGTATGGACTCGTTCAGAGAATAACGGAACGAACCGATCCGGACAGCACCATGCGCCGGTGGTCTCCTCCGGGACCCCCGTCAGCAACTATCTGTCCGAGATTCGCGGAATGCTCACCGTTCTGATCGATAAGACCCAAAGTCAAGATGCGACAAATCGGGCCCTCATGAACAGAATCGAGCGGCATGAACAAGAGCTCGCTTCTCGCGCAAATCTCGGACCCAATCGGGATTCCGCGTACTCTTCGGGAACAGCTTTAACCAATCCCACGGAAAGAGCGCTTCCCCGGACTCGTCTCGACTTTGAGGCGGTCCACGTTACCCCACCCGGGATCAGAACGTTACCCGTTTTCGCGCCGTCAGAGAGCAACGGAGCTCCGAGCTTGTCGGTCTTAAATGGTAACGCGAGCTCGCGACGTGACGAGCATCTCCCATCCGGGGACGTCGGGTCAGCAGGGCAGGTCCTCCGCACCTCGGGGGCTCTGGAGGGCTCCTCGGTGAGACTGGATCCAGTCCCGACAGGAGAACTCAGAAATGGGGCATCACGAGGAATAACGACCGAGGATCTCGGTCTTCCCGGACCTCCGAGTAGCGGCGCATTCAGCGCGCAGTTCCTAACCGAGTACATGAATAAGGCAAGCGCCGAGATGGCCCAAATCCGCTCTAAGGTGCACCTGGCAACAAGCGCAGCCCCAGACATCGATCGCATGATCGCCGAAACAAGGCGTACCCCGTTCACAGACCGAATCGCGAAGGTTCGCCTTCGTGACGTGGGCAAGCTCCGCCTTCCCGAATACGCGGGCATAACGGACCCGGGAGCGCACCTCCGAGCTTTCAGATTAGCCATAACAAAAGCTTATCTCACCGACGACGAGTGTGAAGCCGGCTACTGCCGTTACTTTGCCGAGAACCTGGTGGGACCGGTGTTGGAATGGTTCGCCTCTTTGGAATCTAACTCCATTGACAGCTTCGATCAGCTCGCCTCGGCATTTTTGAAGCAGTATTCAGTCTTTTTCCAAGCTAAGGTGACCGAATCAGACCTTTGGCTTCTCGTCCAAGAAAAAGACGAACCGCTCCGCGATTACATCAATCGCTTCAAGTCAACCAAAGCCAGGATAATCAACCTAAACGACGAGGTTGTCCTGGCAGCCCTTCGGCATGGCTTATGGTACACCTCGAAATTCCGCGAAGAGCTCACCGTTCGACAACCCCCGTCGCTCGACGACGCACTCCATAGGTCGATTAATTTCGCCCGAGCAGAAGAGGAGCGGGCCGCTCTGGCCGAGATCCATAAGTCATCAAAAGCACCGTAAATGGTTTTAGTAGTACACCTCAGCGAAGTCAGGCTGGGACGCTCAGCTCCTCGGAGTATTGTGGGCCACCCGAACTACGCCGCGTGGCAGCACGGGCGAGACCGCGTTCTCCTTAGCCTACGGAATTGAGGCCGTAATACCGGCAGAAGTTACCATAGGCAGTATTCGCCGAGCTGTTTCCCCCGAGAATGAGGAGGAAAATAGCGAAGCGCTGCACGATCACCTCGACGTCATCGACGAGAAGAGAGAACAAGCCTACGTGCGAGTTCAAAATTACCAGAATGCCATCGCTCGCTTCTATAACTCGAAGATCCGACCTCGGCGTTTCGCCGTCGGGGACCGAGTACTCCGTCGAATGTTCGATCACAGAAAAGAAAAGAACGCCGGCAAAATGGGAAGGACCTTTCCGTATCACCGAGGTCGTTCGCAATGGCGTATATCGTCTCGTAGACGAGAGCAACGGTAAAGCCGAGCTCCGGCCTTGGAACGTCATGAACCTCAAAAAATACTTCTAAGAGGTATCCATAATAATCGAACTACGACCTGGCTTGATCCCCTTACGGGGTACGTAGGCAGCTCAATATCCTGAGCGCAGCCATCTTCCCAACTCGATCCGCTCCGCAAAATCTTTCCAAATAAAACGCGAATTTTACCATGACCTGGTGCACCGTTACCAAATATACCAAATCTACAAACAATAACTCTTTCTAACGGCGCGACGAAATTGCCTACAAATAAACGTACCTTCGACACCAAACAGCACACGCGAATTTCGCACTGTCTTGCAACCGTTTCAAGCTTTTTCGAACACTTCATCAAAAACAAAAAAAAAAACAACAAGGTCAACACAGCTCTAGCTAACAGTCCGCACCCCACGACCTCACATGAAAGCAAATAAGATTTCACTACCCAATTTGGAAAACCTCAAAGGACTTCATCCCCAAATGTCCGCACCCCACGACCTCACGTGAAAGCAAATAAGATTTCACTACCCAATTTGGAAAACCTCAAAGGACTTCATCCCCAAATAGCAAATTTTTAGTGAATTCTACGGAGTTCACAAATTAAGTGCCCGGGGAACATTTCCCGCTGTCCGTAAGCCGGCCTAGGAGAGTTCCGTATACCCCAAGTACATATTAGAACTCACGCGTTTCGACCCGAAACAGTTAACAAAGACAATATGAAAAGAACAAGGGTTTAAATGCCTCCCCAGGCAGTTGATTCCAAAAAACGAAAAGAAATAAAGTCTTGGGTTAAAACCCCCCCGGGCAAGTCATAACAAAAGATTTAAAAGCCCTTTCGGGCAAATAACGCAAGTTCAAAACGATAAATAAAATAAAGACGCCATAACTCAAACGTCTTCTTCCCCGGTCCCAGCCTCCGGATCCTTCGCGGCACTCGCGTTGCTCCCATGCTCGTCCAGACCACGCGGGACCCCGGTTCCGGCGTCAACCTCCATGGGCGCGACCGAGTCTTCCGAGATCTGAGGAAGGTCCAATTTGCTCACCAAAAAGTCTATGGGGCTAATGAGTTTGAAAGATTGAAGAACCATTCTGTGGTCATAATTGACGTCGTTCTTTGTAATCCCACGAATCTCTCTCTCCTCTAATCTAAACCGTTCAAACCTTTCGGCTCCACCGTTGGATCTTAGGAGAGAGGGGTAATCATCACGAAGATCTCGGAAGCCGAGATTCATTGAGCCTTCCCCGAGGAAGATCGCGAAACCGAAACGACATGAAAGATTCTCTGGATATTCGCCTTTCAACCCTCCCAAAATAGGTTAAAAGGCTGGGGGGCAATTGTTGGTGTTGGGTTTCGACGATCATAAGGCCCACCAAATAAGCCCATTAGGGCGTACGCGCAGGCCAGGAAAAGAGGCCCAGTAAGGGCCCATGGAGGAAAACCCGAGCAGGAGGATGAAGTCAACCTGGAGAAGAAATCGGGATTGGGGAGCCGAGATTGCAGCGAGACGTTCAGGAAGGGTTTCGAGGAATTTTAGTTTAAATAGCAGATGAATGTGAAGGACACAACACATGTAATCAAGCTTAGAGCGAATCAATAGAAAAAGTGAATACAAAAGTCCAGTTCGTTGTTTTTCATAGTTCTAAGTCGATTTGTACCGAAAGTCTGCCCAGATCTCATTTTACAAATTTATTCTTCTAATTGTTGTTTCTAGCCCCAACACCGAGGAATTGATGAAATCTAGTAGCTAAACCAATGAGTGTTTAAAAGAAAGACATGGTTGAAAAAGAGATTGTTCTCAGTGATAAAGAAAGACGATGAACGAGGATCTCTCTTTATATAATGCTGTTAAAAAGCTACTAGGTCATGAAGAAGTTGCTTTTCTAATCACAATTACTTACTACATAACATAATCAAAAATCAAAATGCAAATTTGATGGTATCAAGCTGGATATATACACTCTAATTATGCGGGTGTGGTGTGATGCGCAGATGAGAGAATGATGACTAAGATAGGGCCCGCACTAGGATAGTTATTTACTTATGTGATGTCTGTCTCTGTCTACGTAGACAGAGAAAGGTGTTGTTTTGCTTTTGTAAAAACTCGAATGCATGCAGAAACACACGCTTGAAATCGAAATATCTAATGCATGCAGCGCCTCTTGTTTTCAATTAATTTACCACTAACCATTACTATGCACCACATTACATGCACCACAATCATATTTTCTTATAAATAAAACGAGTTCATTAATAAAACCCGTCACAGAAGTATTAGTATAGAGCGATGATAAATTAATTGATTCTATATTATAAATTGACAATTACTAAATTAATTGAAGACTACTAGGTAGAGTATAAAAATATAAAAGTTTGCCTCACGTCAACGGGAGTCAGATATGAACCGAAGCATTTTAATCATTTTGCACATCATGATCAATTTTGTTAGTAACAACAAAAAGATAGTATGCATATGAGAATTGGTGACTCTTATTAAAAAAACCAAGTTGTTTTGCATCATTTTTTTCTAAACCACCAAGTTGTTTATGTAAATGTTATGTTACAAAAAAAAAATACCTATGTACGGTAGTCCATTTTAAAGGCGTGCAACACAAGAAAAAGAGTCCCAAAACCACTGTATTGTCCAAACAAACAAAAAACCTGTATTGCTTGTTTTCGTATTATTTTATTGTTTCATATGTAATCAATTGAACAAAATAAACTAAACAAATCTAATAGTATAACATCTGAAAATCATCTTTAATTGAAGCCAGTAGTTCTTCCTCATAGAACTTCGTTTTGTCATAATACATTTCCGACATAAATGCCATTTGAAATATTGTGATGATGAAGAAAGTACAAATAATTAATCCTGAAGTAATATCAAAATATAGACCATTGATTCCCCAAGCAGATCCCAAGATAGCTATCCATAAAATACAGCCAGCCCCAAGCCCATCCAAGCCGTAAATCAATTGAGCCAATAAAACTGTAGCGATGATGACACCTAACGTAAAGAAAAAAACATCCCATCTCTGCCATGTGTAACTGTTATAAAACATAGATACGTTCACAAATAATGACATGATGGCGAGCAAGATTGGTCGGCCTTTGAACGTAGTGTGTGGTGGATATGAGGGAGTAAAACAAGAAATCAACCTGTAAACGTAAACAAACATTGACCAGAATCCAAAGTATCTTAGTTGAACACAGCTGAAACTCATTTCATTTTTTAAACCAGTCATACTATCCGATCCTCTTGCGACGCCAAAGATCGATATGAGTATATGACTGCCCATTTAAGCAATAATGCTCGTGTGAATGAATCATTCACTCCTAAAATTTTAGTTATTTTCGCCATACTTTCATCGGAGGCATTCGACATCGTTTTCTCGTCCAACTTCCTTTTCATCTTTTTCTCCTTCATGTTTTGCTCGAGCTTCGAACCTATCAAGCAAAGCACAGTAATGTGCATTCGCTGACCAGGAGAGCTACAAGAGTTGGCAGCGAATACTTGTTGTTATGTTTTATTTTATGTTTGTTGTTACTTGTTTCCCTTGAAAAGCTTTGAAGATGGCAATGAAAGTTCGGTTAGCTACATTTACCCTTTTTTATTTATACAAGAGAAATAAATATATCCATCCATCATTTGGATCATGGAATAAATTTTAAATTTTATCTCTCGGATCTCTAAACATTGAATACAATATCTTAAATTTTTTTTATTCATAAAGTGTCATATATTACATCCTAAGAATTATTTAAAGCTCTTCTGATTATAAGCATCTCTGTGTGTGCCTTTAATTTAAATAGTCAAGTAGAACTTATCTTATAAATGCCCAAAAGGGAAACAAATATTTCATTTTTAGTTATATGTTTTACAATACACAGCTATATGCAATTAATAAATCAAATACCATATGTGCAAATATTTAGTACTTAAATAGCCACCAAAATGTTGTCAAAAAAAAAAAAAATAAGTACCCACCAAAATTTCATGTATGTGTGACCATACAACAAAAACAAAACAAAAAACCTTTTAACCATCTTTTTTCTCTCTCCCTATCTATCTGATTAGAACAAAACAGTAAAAGAAAAAAGATGGATTGTTTGCTATGCTCACCAATCTTATATGTTTTTCTAATTTTTCTTTGGTATTTAGTTAGAGTTTTGTTAAATCGGAGTCTTCCCTTTCCACCAGGTCCAAGAGGATATCCAATCGTAGGAAACTTGAAACTTAAAAACCAATTGAGTCATCGTGGTCTGGCCGAGTTAGCCAAACAATATGGTGGTCTCCTACACCTTCAGATGGGTAGAATTCATATTGTAGCCGTTTCAACTGCTGAGATGGCTCGAGAAATTCTTCAGGTTAGTGATTTTATTTAAATCTTCTAGACATTTTTTGAAACTACATGTTTTGTGTTTTTTCCTGATAATTTAGCTCCATATAATGTTATAAACTTTCAGTAGATTACCACCATCATATAGGTCCGGATAACTACTAAAATCGTGAATTAATATAGTTAAAACTGAAATTCCAAAGATATTTCAACTATTAAATTTTGATACATATATGGGTGATGTAAATCTCTAGATTTGAACATTTTTTTTTTAAAAATGTGTATTCAATCGGCTAATGTTTAGGTTCAAGATGTGGTTTTTGCAAACCGGCCGGCTAACGTAGCGATTTCATATCTTACTTACAACCGAGCGGATATGGCATTTGCGAACTACGGTCCGCTTTGGCGTCAAATGAGAAAGATTTGCGTGATGAAACTCTTTAGCAGAAAGCGGGCCGAATCATGGGCTTCGGTACGAGAAGAAATCGATTCAATGGTTCAAACGCTTACCGAACAAACCGGTTCACCGGTTAACGTTGGGGAGCTGGTTTTCGCTTTGACGCGGAACATAACATATCGAGCTGCGTTTGGCTCCTTCGCTCGCGACGGTCAGGACGAATTCGTGAAGATACTACAAGAGTTCTCAAAGCTCTTTGGTGCATTTGATATTACAGAGTTCTTACCGTGGATGAGATGGTTTGGTAACCGCGGTTTCAACAAGCGGTTAGAAAACGCTAGGAAATCGTTGGATGGATTCATAGACAAAATCATCGATGCACATATCGAAAAGAAGGAATCTAGACAAAATTATGATGATGATAGCTTGGACGATGACATGGTTGATGAACTAATGGCGTTTTATAGCGGCGAGAATGGTGGTGATCAATCTAATGATTCTCAGTCATCATCACTTAGACTCACAAGAGACAACATCAAAGCCCTTGTCATGGTAATAACCCTAACTAGATTAATATTACAAACCACATATGTTACATTGTTTTTTTTTTTAATAATAATAATGTCATATTGATTGATTACGAAATTAAATAATTATTATGGTAGGATGTGATGTTTGGTGGGACTGAAACGGTGGCGTCTGCGATTGAATGGGCAATGACAGAGCTGTTGAAGAATCCTCACGAACTTAGGAAACTGCAGCAAGAACTCGCCGACGTCATCGGTTTGAGTCGCCAGTTTCACGAGTCTGATCTCGAGAACCTTCCTTACTTCAGATGCGCCATGAAGGAGACGTTGAGGCTACACCCGCCGATCCCACTTCTCCTTCACGAGGCGGCAGCGGATTCCGTCGTCTCTGGCTACTCAATCCCACGTGATTCTCGGGTCATGGTTAATGTGTACGCAATTGGGCGTGACGAATCGGTTTGGACTGAACCAAATGCGTTTAAACCGGGCCGGTTTATGGATATCAAGGCTCCGGATTTCAAAGGTAGTGATTTCGAGTATCTACCGTTTGGGTCGGGTCGAAGATCGTGCCCGGGCATGCAGCTAGGGCTTTATGCTATGGAGCTCGCTGTCGCGCACATGCTTCATTCTTTTAACTGGGAGTTGCCGGAAGGAGCTAACTCCGGCGATCTGGATATCACTGACATGTTTGGTCTCACAGCGCCTAGAGCCACCAGGCTCATCGCCGTTCCGAGCTATCGGCTAAAGTGCCCGATGGTGATTTAAAGAATTGGGTTAATGTTACAGTTTGAAATGGTGGTGTTGTTGTTTCACACTCCTTTAAGTGCTTATTATATAAACTGTTTGCGGTTTCCATAATTAATTGCTAAACATTGTTTTTTCCAAGCTTATTTTTCAATGAATGTTTGCTTTATTGTTATGTGGTTAAAAACTAAGGTGGGCTAACAAAACTCTAATGGACTGGACCTCTATAATATCTACCATTTCTCTCATATATTTTTTTTTTCTTGCTTTCAACACCTACGTTACAATACATAGCTTTCATTTCAACACCATACAATACATACAGTCATATATATATATATATAAGAGATGTATTTTTTTTTAGCTATGTTTATAATTTGCGTATAAAATTTTGTGGATTCATCTCAAGGCTTTCAATATATTCAAATTAACCGAAAAAGGAAAAAAATCGAGGTTCAATTCGGAATTAATCTCTATAACCGGCATGAATAAACCTATTATTGGATAACCCATTATTCAGAAGTAATTTAAAATTAGCATTAGTATTATTTTTTATATACATAGATGAACTATTTTTTATATTTATTAAATTGTTTAAATTTTTAGTTTTTTTTTATAATTTACAAATATGTTAAAACAAAGGGTTTTTGTATATAACACATGAAAAGATCTTTAATTGTTAAAATTGACATGTGTCGTGATCACATGAGTTACTAACTTTGAAAACCAAGGTTTATATAATAATATAATATTGAATATGCTATCAAATCATTTACCGATTGAAAAACTTAAGAAAATTACATTAATTTCTTATTTTGATTATCTTATTTTCCTTATATTATGCTAGTCAGTAATTTTAACATATTAAACATTTATATACTTTAATTACTTTTCTGTATAATTTTTTTTACTATATGATTATAATAAAAAATAATTGCAATTAAATTGCAAATATTTTCTTTAGTAATTGCAAATATTTTCCTTCGTAATTGCAAATAATTTCCTTAGTAATTGCATATTTTCCTATTAAAATTAGTAATTTAATAGATAACTTTCCTATATAATAGAAGCCTTTTGGTTTTATATACTTTTCAAAACTATTAATTGTAATCATTTTATTTTTAAGATTTTTTTAATATTCTTATAATTTTTTTTCACACATATCAAAATATTATCGATATACTTACACATGTTGCGATTATATGAATTACTAATTTGAAAACTAAAGTTTATATAATAAGATATGCTTTTACTTTCTGGCTAGTACTTCTTCTTCTATTGTTTCTTTCTATTTTGAGATATTATAGCATATCCCATTATTCCATGCATATATATATTTTTAACGATAGCAGTGGGGATTAATGGGAAGACCATCTGCACCCAGAAGCTTGATCCCCATTTGAAAACGACTATGGTACTTATTGGGACTGTCCGAAAACCCAACGACCCACCCATAGCCAGCGATAGCAACAAGACTATCACCGAGGCAGCTGCATTTATCAAACCGACGTCATTCGCTAGCAAAATTAGCTCCGCAAATATCACAACGATGAAGTGGATGGATATCGCCAGGATGAACAGGGCTATCTGGCCTTCTTTCATATCAACTTTTGAGATCTCAAGAATTGTCATTGAATTTAATGCATCGGACTATTTATACTATAAAATACAAATTTTCTCCACATTGAATTGTCAACTTTTGTCTTTGCACTTATGGCTTCTTGCTAACTAAAATTATGAACGCAGTACAACTATATCCGAATTCCCGACTGATATTTATTGTTAATGTTGCGTACAATATTGAACTAATATCTAAGTTGCTGACGGCTGACGCATATTATTATTAATAATGCCGCCTACAATATATATTAAACTGGTACACATGAATTCTCCCTGACTAGAAAAAATAACGAACAAACGAAATTCAGAAAGAATACAATATTAACCTCGAACGCACATGACGTTTTCCGGACCAATAAAAAGAACACATATGACTTGTTTTTAGAATAATAAAAATGAGAAACAAAAGCTCAGGAAAAAAATAATAAGACAAACAATGAGTGTTTTCCTCTGTAATGTCAATGTCAAAAATATATGTAATCTAATCCTACTATATTAATTGAGAAGTACAAATATGAAACTAACCTTAAAATGTGTAAAAAAATATATTCAATTGCCATTAGAAAAAATTAATTAAATTTAATTAACTAATTTAAATAAATATAATTAAATTAAAAATAAAAAACACTCACATATCAAATATTAAAAAATCTAAAAAAATCTTAAAAAAATATTTTCTATCTCTAATAAATTATGGACGAAAATACTAATTATTTTTTTAAAAAATATATAAACCAATCAGAATTTTAAAAACTAAGATTTTATATCGAAGTATACAATACAATTATTTTTAATAACTAAATTCGAAGATTTTGTTAAGATTTCAAATTATGATTCTCCTATCATTTTTATTTTATTTTATTTACAAATTGTTTAGAACTTTCATATAATACTTATAATTAATAAAATGCATATTTTTTTCTACATATGTTGTGATTTAAATTTTGTAAAATGAAGATATATTACTCAATGTATGAAAATGTGTGTTTTAATTTCCATATTGGCAGGTTGGTAAAACTAAATTTATATTGATGATAAATTAGTAATTTTTATTTACTCACAATTATAATATTAAAATTACTATTTTATATTTCACAAAATATTATGCAAATACAACAAATAAACAATATAAAACTGTAATAATACGTCAAAAATAAAATACTATAATATTCTAAAATGATTAGTATTCAAACAGACTAATAGATTTACATAACAATTAAAAATAAATATTATCTCAAACAAAATAACTTTTTAAAAAATAAAACAATAATTTTTATTATTACATTATAATTTTTTAAAAAAATGTTGACTCGTGCTTAAAGCACGGGATATATCCTAGTTTTATTATTATCTCTCCATAACATCATTTACTCTAGTTCTTCTTCAGAGATAATGCTATCCGTAACCATCATTTGAAATGCTGCAATTAGGATACAACATAAGGTTATTGGTGACTCAGGATGATGAGAATCAAAATTTAGGCCGCTAACTCCCCAAATAGATCCAAGCACGAATACAGTACAAAAACGGGAAGCACAAAGCTTATCCATGCCGTAAAGCAATTGAGCCAATGGAATAGAAAATTTAGTTTTCGAATCTTCAACATAGAAGTTACAATATCTTGAAAATTATATATTTAATAAATGGAACACACGTGTTTAAAGAAAGAAAAAGGTTTAAATAATTCTGTGTAGGGGTTTTATTATATGAGATAATTTAAAATTCTGTGTAGAAGTTACAATATCTTCTATTCTATTTAAAATTTTTAAATTTTAAAAAAACAATATTTTTAAAAATAAGAGACCCAAAATAAGAACCTACCAATAAAAGAGAAAATTTTATCTAAGAAATCATGGGTTCTTATATTCCAAACAGTACACAATTAATTCATAAAAAATTTAAGAACTCCCCTTCTAACAACCCACCAATAAATATGCTCTAACTCCTTATTTTTAAGATCTATAAAGCACTAATGTGTATCTCAATTCAAGAGATTCTAACCAAGGCTCAAAAGTGGGGGTTCTAACACATGTCTACTTTTACTATAACCTTTTAAAACTATTTACATAAATAAACTATGAGGTGTTTATCAAAAAAAAATAAAAAAATTAACTATGAGGTATGGATATAAATAAAAATTGCTTAATTATTATTAAATTTGGAATTGTATTAATATAAAATGACATGTAAGACTTGTGTTTATCAAAATTTAAGACTTGTCCAATATAGCATACTAGATTCACAAGAATAAGTCTTAAAACATTTGATAGTACTTTGGATATCATATTGTTTCCAATGATCTATCATAATGAATTAGTTATCTTGAAATGAATTAGTTTGCCTATTAATTCTCAAAGATCACAAATTTATGCAGTTATCCATGGGTTCATAAACAAAATCACCGATGCACATATCGAGAAGAAAATAATCTACGAATATGCTTGGACGATGACATGGTCGATGAATTGATGACGTTTTATAGCGGCGAAAGCGGTGAGAAGGGCGGAAGATATAATGATTTCTCAGTCGTCTATAAGGTTTCAAAAGCTGGAAGTCGAAACTAGGGACAAAAATAAAGTCATAACATCAAAACCAACTCACGAGCTAACAACACAACTGATTTGTAGACCAAGTAAAAGCCCCTCTTTGTGGTGGCTTTAGTACCTTAAGGGAAACTGATTGTTCACAAATCTCGCAGAAGGACAATCATACGCAATGTGGCCTCTTCCACCACAATTACGACATATCATTAACCGAGCTGTGCAGTCTCTGCTCATATGCCCCACTTGCCGGCAGTTCCTACACACAATGTCTTCCTCGTACTGGTCTCGGTTATAGCCGCCACCACGATGCACGCCTCTGATCCCACGTGGTCTTCGGTCTCCTGCTAGTCCATCTGTTTTTGGGCATTTAACAGCAAGGTGACCAGCGACATTACACAGGTTGCAGACAGGATCGTCTCTACAGTCACGAGCCAAATGACCAGTCATCCTGCAGTTGTTGCATGCTTTCTCGTTAGTGCAATCTGCTGCAAAGTGGCCTTGCTTGTAACAGTTGTTGCAGAGCCTAAGGTCTCCAGGTGGGAGCTGGCGAGCTGTGCAGTCTTTAGCTCGGTGTCCGGCTATACCACAGCTGTGACAAATGCCTTCGTTGGTGCAGCTATTAGCCATGTGACCTGGTTCACGGCAGTTCCAACACAGTGACTTTGTGGAGCATTCTGATACTATGTGCCTGCCAAGATTTGTTAAGACTCAAACTATAGTTAACCAAATTCACGGATTTGGTACAATGTTGGGCAGAAATAAGCAAATCTAAAGAAACAAACATGTGTATACATCTATATCAATCTAAAAATGTGAAGCACAAATCCATCTTAGAAACCACCTAAAGATATATTAGCATAAAAATTACCAAACAACTTCACATAACAATCTAAACCAAGTCAAAACATGATGCTTAAATGGAAAGATGGAAAAATGTAAGAAAAGGCAAGCAAAAGTACCCAGGAAGGCCACAGTTGTGGCAGATTGAGACATGGGGACAATCTCGAGCAAAATGACCAGGTCGCTTGCAGTTATTGCATGTATTGTTTTGGCTGCAAGAGAATACACACAAATGTAGTGAGGAAGAAGCAAGTTTTAGTTAGAGGCAACTCCCCCAAGTTAATTCCTAAATAAGAAGATTGAGATGAGAAACCTGAAACTTGGAATTGGAAGTGAATCTCTTCGATAAGGATCATCACGGTAAACAAAACGATCTGTATGAATCTTCCTGCTCCTTCTCTCTGCTGTACTCATGGTTGGTCTTCTAAAAGACCCACAAAAGTCGGGAAAACAAAAAAAAAAACTCTTCAGAGCTTACAAAAATGGAATTCACAATTCGCCACAGCAAAATCATAAATTAGTACAAAGTTTATTATTATACAAACCACCTAACATCGTTTAAGTCTTAGAGGAGGAGATGAACGAACTCGTACGCTAAAACCCTAATAGCTTAATCTCGAGCGTAGGGACTAAAACGAAATCGAAAATCTTAACCGAAAAAAATAAAATCAACCGATACATCCTTTTAAAAAGAGTATCGAATCTCGATTTCACTGGGAGACCTTACCTCTGACGCGGCGGTGACTGACAGCTAATCTCCGACGAGAGAGCAGCTTCCTTCGGGGATACGACGAAGCGAATTTGAGACGGAAAAAGAGGAAAATAATGACGTCAGCAATTAATTTGTTAATAAATGGGCTTTGAAGAAGACCCAATAACAAACTAAACCTACATTGAGCCCATTATGAATTCAAGTTGTTTACTTTTTTACTTTTGTATGGCCGAAATCGGCAAATCCTCCCAAACAATGCTGATGTGCTTATAAAATTTGTAACACACATGTGCTGATGTGCATATAAGGGTGTCTTGTCGTGATTCACAAGGTACGTAATGGTACCAATTAAATAATAAGACATAGATTTGTCAGGGAATCTTATATTTTCCTACCACTTGTTAGCTATGATATATACAACCATAATAGTTTCCACTAATCTTGTAAAACATTCGTATCGATTATTACGAGTTGAAATATTACAGTCTAGATCTATACTAAGTCTACTGAATTATTTTTAATCTTACTATAAAGGAAAGGTACTTGTAGTGGATAGTGGATATGATTTTCGACCAAGTTGATGTCTTGGACACTATGAAATCATATACTTATGGTGTAAAATATTTTATAAGGGATAAATATCATGTAAGCGTAAAGATAAGATGTTCAGAGGAAAAGAGAAATAATGTGTGAGGATAATGCAAAAAAAAAATAATAACAGATTTGCTTGCATTCTTGCTTGTGAAATTGGCAAAGTCACCCAAAAGTATGCGTCGTATTTTCTTACATGAGATATATATAGTTCGTATAATATTTTTTGTTTGTTATGAATGCGTATATTTCTTACTTTTACACGCTTAACATATAACTAATTACGGTTAAGTTCGGTATATGTTGTAATATAGACTATTCCCACTTTTTCCGATACGGTCCATTCTCAATTGGTGATATAATGGGCCATATGTAATTTTTAACGTATGTATAAGCACGTCAAATGTTGTTCTCATAGATAAAATTGGTACTTTATTACTTAAAGAATGGGTTCGAATCGATCCACAATGTCGCGACACCATCTAAGATCTCAGAACCCTGATGATCATTGAGTTGAAGATTATAAGTAATAGTTAATCAAACAATCAAACCACAGGTTTGAGCCCAGCTTTATCATGATTTAAACTGGCAAAAAGTGTTGTGTTTTCACCCCGCTTTTAAACAATTTTGTTATTTTTAAAAAATTAGCGGTGTTTTTACATTGTATTACCAGTCGAGTCAGTTATTCGTTGGCTTTGCAAGAAGCAAGGCTAATACATATATATGCATGTTGCTCATTTGAAGATTGATAATTTCGTCTGTAAAATATTTTATGTATGAGAGAATATGAGACACAGAGTCTTTCGTGGACGCAAAAGACTAAATCATTTAGAGACGAGGCGCTACAACATAGTCGGTAGGAAAAAGCAAAAAAAGAGAGCATCCAATAATAATGTTTTCTTATTAGTAGTAACTAGTAGTAGTAGGTAACTCACAGAATTATAGTTTTAATATACACAAACAAGCATAGAAAAATTGTGAATTTGTGTTACTTTCCTTTAGCAGGTTAACGCTTAAGCGCAAAGCCCGAATCATGTTACAGACTTACAGTAGCATGCGGGTCCCACCTAAGTCACGAGATTCTGATTTTTTTTTTCTTTCATTATCATTGAGAGAAAGCAATCTTTTATTATGCTAATCCCGTTAATTATACTAATCCTTTTTTTTCTGTTTTGCCGTCATATACTATCTTTAGTATTAAGCATAATTTACATGTAAAATGCTCATTGTACTCCTAAAGAGACATGCTCATTGCATTCTTAAAGAGAGAGAGAGAGAGGAGTGTTTAAGACAAAACAAAACAAAAGAAGTGAGAAAGTATCCGATTTTTGGTTTTATCTTGTAGCAAAAAAACAAAAAACATGACACCATGGGATTACTCGCGCGCTCGCTTCAGTTTCATTTGTCGGTAAGTGTCTGTCACACACGCACAAATGACATTTATTCAGTACTTAATTAAAAAAATTAGTTCCAAAAGTTCACCCACGATTGCATAATAATCCCCCTAAATGATTTATAAAAAAAATATAGTACTACTATAAACAACATAAGATAACAAAAAGCACTAAAGCACATAAAGTATATCAACTCCTTTATTATGTTGTATACTATATATTAATAATAATAAATAAATAAAAATCTCCCACTTATATATAAACACATCTCGTGACACACACTCGTAGTTGCAAACACACCGTTCAGTCACAGAGACTATCCGCTCCCTCACCATCACCACTGTCCACCGCCACCACCGACGCCGATAAACCATGAATTTACGTTTGTACCCTCTCTCACTTGTCTTAATCTTACTCCTACGTCCGACAATGTCGTCGAACCAGCACGATTACTCCGACGCACTCTCGAAATCAATCCTCTTCTTCGAAGGCCAACGCTCTGGTTACCTCCCAAACGACCAGCGTATGACGTGGCGTCGTAACTCAGGTCTGAGCGACGGTTGGACGCACAACACCGATTTAACCGGCGGTTACTACGATGCTGGAGACAACGTAAAATTCAATTTCCCGATGGCTTTCACAACCACAATGCTCGCCTGGAGCGTAATTGAATTCGGCGAACTCATGCCTCCGTCGGAGCTCCGTAACTCCCTAGTGGCTCTACGGTGGGGCTCTAATTACCTTCTCAAATCAGTTTCTCAGCTACCTAACCGCATCTTCGTCCAGGTTAGTGTGGGTGGTTTTAATCTAATGTCCGTCGTCTATTTAATTTCGTAATCGTACTGTTTTTTTTTGCCTGTGAGTGGCATTATTAGTGAATATGCAACAATGGGGAAGGGTAATTAGGGAAAATTAAATAGCGAAGATTTAGGAAACTGAATCGTTTTTGAGTTACCAAAGAGATGAAGTGAATGAAACTAACTAACCCGTGAAGTGTTTGTTTTGGACTCTCAAGAGTCTCCCTCAAACTGCATTTAACCCTTTTTTGTGTCGTTGCGTCACACTTTTTTTTCTTTGGTCCTTACTTCTATCTCTCTCTCTCTCTCTCTTTCACTTTATTTCTTTCTTTCTCTGTTGGAAATTATCAATCATGAATAAATATCAATTGGTCCAAAAAAAAAAAAATCAATTTATTTTGTTTTTGTTAATGACAAGGTTCAGTACGTTACGTAACACACGCATAGCATAGAGTGACCAGAAAAAAAAAATACTATGAATTTTACAAGTTGGCAACGTAAATGTCAATTTAATTTTGTGTGTGTCCGTACTTTGTAGTAAATACTAATATGACCAACTACTATTAGTGCGTTTTAGTTTGTGATTATTTTTTCTGCTATTTTGTTTTTTCGGAACCTACAACAATAAATTTTGTTGACCATAGTTGGATAATGATAAAATTCAATAATACACATTTATATAAAATAAATTAGTGAATGGCTTTTAAAATTCTCAACATTTATTTGAAGGTCGTTGCATCATACTAATTTAAAAGAACTAATATATGATCATCATTCAATAATTAGAGTTGAGATGCGATGATAGAGACTTCTTTTTCAGAATCGTTCAATTCTCTTTGTTCCAATATTAGAAAAAACAGACATCATATATATTTGATGTTGATGTTGTTAATTACTATAGGTATATTATTTCTTATTTTATTCATTTAAAACTATTTATATCTACATATATTTTTTTTGTTGGATATTATTATTTGAAAAGTGAAAACTAGCTAACTAAAGTAGAAAGAAAAAAATAAACGAACTTGTGAATACAGGTAGGTGATCCAATTGCAGATCATAATTGCTGGGAAAGACCTGAAGATATGGACACACCACGGACTGCTTACGCCGTTAATGCCCCGAATCCGGCTTCTGAAGTTGCCGGAGAGATCACGGCAGCCTTTTCAGCTGCTTCAATTGCTTTCCGGTCATCGGATCCAGGCTACTCTCAAACGTTACTCCAAAATGCCGTCAAAACATTTCAGTTCGCTGATACGTATCGCGGTGCTTATAGCAGCAATGAGGATATTAAAAATGACGTTTGTCCTTTTTACTGTGATTTCAACGGATTTCAGGTAAAACACAGAATTTCAACATTTGTAAATTTGTCTCACTAAAGGAGTTGAGTTGGTAACAATTATTCAACGTAGGATCATTATAGAATCATGAATTAGTATTTAATTAATATTCTTGATGATTTTTTTTAACTAAAAAAATTGGTATGGGTATAGGATGAGTTATTGTGGGGAGCAGCTTGGTTGAGAAAAGCTACTGGTGATGAAAGCTACCTTAACTACATAGAGAGTAACCGTGAACCGTTTGGTGCTAGCGATAACGTCGACGAATTTGGCTGGGACAACAAAGTTGGTGGACTTAATATTCTCGTTTCAAAGGTTAGTTTCTTAATTTATATTCACATTAAAGTTAGGGGTTCAAATCAAAATTAACTTTAAAATAGTAAAAATGTTAGTAGAAAACACGAGCCTTGCACGTGCATAAATATTAAAGTTACGGTATGTTCTTCTTTTCTTTCCGTACACGTGAAACCACCCACCACCAAAGTGACCCGGTTAAGAAAACAAACCGGTACGATAACCGATGAAATTGGCGTTTAATTTAATTTCGGTACAGGAAGTGATAGAAGGGAATATGTACAACTTAGAGGCGTACAAGGCATCGGCGGAGAGCTTCATGTGTAGTCTAGTCCCGGAATCTCCAGGAACTCACGTTGAGTACACTCCCGCCGGTCTACTTTACAAGCCCGGAGGTAGCCAGCTCCAACATGCGACCACCATATCTTTCCTCCTCCTTGTCTACGCTCAATATCTTTCAAGGAGCTCTCTCTCCCTCAGTTGCGGCACCCTTACCGTCCCTCCTGATTATCTCCGCCGTCTCGCCAAGAAACAGGTTAGACCAGTTTGGTTTGGTTTAGGAATTTAAAGTGATTTGGTCTGCAAATTAAGTGTAATCTTGAATGTTTATTGGAAAGTGAAGGTGGACTATATTTTGGGAGACAATCCGATGGGACTATCGTACATGGTCGGGTATGGAGAGAGGTATCCTAAGAGGATCCACCACCGTGGGTCATCGTTACCGTCGATCGTTGATCATCCAGGAGCCATCGGGTGCAAAGACGGATCGGTTTATTTCAATTCGACCGAACCAAACCCGAACGTTTTGATTGGAGCAGTGGTGGGAGGGCCCGGGGAGGATGATAAGTACGATGATGATCGGTCCGATTTCCGCATGTCCGAGCCAACTACTTACATCAATGCTCCTTTCGTTGGCGTATTGGCTTACTTTGCAGCCAATCCCAGTTTTAGCTGACGTCATGGAATTTAGTCCTAAAAAAGTTGTAGGAGTATGGGAGTACATGTTTTTTTAGAAGTCTCTCATCTTGCCCATGCAAAGAAAGAAGAAGTTTTTTTATTTAATCTGAATAACTTATTCGGATTATTCACCTGTTTTTACATTTTCATTTTATTTTCCTAAAAGTGTAATTGATAGTCGATCTACCGTATAAATATAATGGACGTTGCTAAAGAAAACGGGTAACAATTTTATTTAATTTTTGTCAATGATAGATCTCATATCCATATTAAATTTTTTAACCTATAATTGATACATGAGTTTTTTTTTTGTAGTGGTACAGAAAAAAAAAATAGGTTAAGAAATTGATTATAGTCTGAACTAACATGACGATGACCGTTAGCTAGACTTTCATTATTTGAAAATTATGTTTTCCATGCTATTTTTCTCTCGAGATTCTATCTTAATTTAGTTTCCGTGAATTATTGCTTCAATTATTTAATATTTTAGTGGCATATCTGAAGATAGATATATTGTATGCATACACATTTCTTCTAACTTCTAACTTGAGCAATAATATCAGTTTTGTTTTGGTTTGTTGTGCTTCCGTACTTATTATGTAATGATTGTAATCATTCCGTAATATATATTTTATAGGTATATGATTATACAAATGTTTCATTGATGCAAGTATGCAACTCTAGTCAACAAAATTATAATTGGATATTCTAAATTAAATATCAGAAAAATTAATCGAAAACTACTCTGCAACTAAACCTAATAATAGCGGTTGGTCATAGTTCCTAATACTATTTTAGGTATTCAGATTTTTAAAGAAATTTGCCTTAGTTTGGATATGCTTGAAATTAAAATATTTTGAAAATAAATAACGGGACAATTGTGGATCCTATAACGAAAGATGATGATGTGACTGATATAAACGAACAAACGCGTGCTTTCTATAAATTATAATCATACAATAAAATTACCAGAAGGAGGTAGTCAGGTAGATCATTGTGTAGAGAAATGAAAGAATACGATATGGAGCAGATTTAACAAACAAGATTAGATACGGTACACGAATAAGTCTTAAGAATAAACAGAGCTTTTATACTTAACTCGTTCTATTTACTATGTATGTACTCGCGTTTCAAAATCCGACCTAAAAATTATTCCACTAAACAGATGTTACTATGTTGTCAAGCCTCAAGAGCAAAATAAATGGTCCGGTTTAATTAACCATATGATATCTCTCGTAGGATTTCGAGTCGTTGCACACAAGTTCGAAGATTCAGGACGAAAAGTATAACCCACTATCACGAAAATTATCAACAAGAAATTTCTCTATCACGCTTCAAACGTCATATTCATAAAATTCACTTTATTAATCATATTACATAGTCTATTCATGTTTTTTTTTTTTTGGTACAAACCTGAATCTTATTTGGCGAAAGGAGAAATGAAATAAAACTTTTTACTTTACTTTTTTGCTAAATAAAATTAATTTAGCAAAAACATTCAGATCTCATTCCCCTATTCTTTGTACCCTCCCATTTCCTCTTATGCCTGGAAATGAAAATTTTATTATTATTATTTTTTCTTTTTGTCAAATTGATGAGTCAACTAATTTAAATATTTTTGTTTCTCATTGCACCTATTTGCAGTATACAGATGATTCTTTTACATATGTAAACAAATAGGGGTGTATTCAACTTGATATTTTAAGTGATTTGTGTAAAATTTACAAATTTTATGTTATTCAATCATGAATTTAAAAAAGTTAATTAAATCCACTATTATTGAACTGATGATTTAAAAATCTACTTTAAAATCTACTATTATTCAAAACAGTTTGTGGATTTGGATTTTAATAAGTTTTAGAGATTCTAGAGGATTTGTTTAGTTAAAATATACAGAAATCCAAATCTCATGGTTTTATGTGGGATTTGAAAGAATTTTATCATAAATCATATCAACTTCCATAAAATCTATCAAAATTCTAAATTTGTTAAATTCCATAAAATCCGCCAAAATCATGCTTTCAAGACACCCCCAATAAAAGAAAGAAAAACAAATGTTGAATATTTTTACCACACTTGGCACTATAAAAAAACAGGTGATTAAATGATTCAAATCTATCAAATCTTTTTTAAAAAGAAATTACTATATATATACTAGAATACACTTATCTTAAATGTATTGAGGTATAAAGAAAAATATATGCTCTGTTAAAATGAATAAGTGCAAAGATATTGATCTAAATTTTATAGATACTTTCTTTAAAATTCACTAGAGAATCTGAGGTAAAACGAAAAAAAGAAACAAAAAAAATATCGTGAATAATCTCTTTGACAGATCTTTAACAAACCAAAACGTCGACGTTAGGCAGTAGCCACCATTATGTGTCTATAAATATGAACCCTAAAGTCCCCAAAACTAAATGCCAAAACAACAAAATCTCACCAAGTCCTAAAGAAAAATGAAACCATCGGTTTACTTTGTAACCGTTTTCATACTTGTCCTTCTCATTCTACCAACGGCGATCCCTCACGACTACTCCGACGCTCTTAGAAAGTCAATCCTCTTTTTCGAAGGTCAACGCTCTGGTCGTCTTCCAAAGCAACAAAGGATGGCATGGCGAGGTAACTCCGCACTCAACGACGGCAGAAACCTAAATACCAACCTCGTTGGTGGTTACTACGACGCCGGAGACAACGTTAAGTTTCATTTTCCGATGGCTTTTACGGCCACGATGCTTGCTTGGAGTGCTATTGACTTCGGAAGTTACATGTCTCCGAATGATCTCGGACATAATCTCGTAGCTCTCAAGTGGGCCACCGATTACCTCCTTAAGACCGTTTCACAACTCCCTAATCGCATTTTCGTCCAAGTACGTATAAACCCATAACACTTACACGTCGTCGTTTTTTATTTACTGTAATCGTCCATATGATTTTCACCATCTATGGACGTTACAATTATAGTAAAATATATTTATCCACCAATACATACCGTTATCAAGAATTTGATTTTCACTATTTTTTGTCATTTTACCCACACTTATTTAAAACTTAGGTATTATACTTATAAGTTATATCATTTAGGTATTATACTTATAAGTTATATCATGATTCATGAAAACTAGACATGATATATTGTGGTATACTTTTTCTTTTTATCTGCGTGGTTGGGTATACTAGTGTATAACTAAAATCACCTATGATTTTATCAAGAATCTATATTACGGTTATTTTACAGTCGGAAGGAAGTTATAAAACTCCAAGGTGTGTGTAGATACAGTTTGTTGATAGAGACAGAATCAAATTTGTATATATATCTTCTCTAAGAAGAAGTAATCAATTTCTGTTGATTAGTTTCTTTTTATGTAAATGGAAAAAGATTATGATTATAATTTTTTTTGAAAATTTTATGATTATAATTTTAATGCGTACATACTAACAACATAAAGACCAATATGGTACAGGTAGGTGAAGCACAACCGGATCATGATTGTTGGGAAAGACCGGAAGATATGGACACGCCACGAACCGCTTTCGCCTTAGATGCATCATATCCAGCTTCCGATTTAGCGGGCGAAATCACAGCTGCTTTAGCAGCCGCTTCAATTGCATTCAAACAGTCAAATCCAAGATATTCCAAAATATTACTCGATAAAGCCATACAAACGTTTAAGTATGCAGATTCACGTCGAGGTTCTTATACCGATAATCCAGGGGTGAACAAAACCGTTTGCCCGTTTTACTGTAGTAATGGATATAAGGTATATCTTCATTTTTTCCTCATATTGTACAATCAAAATTTTATTAGTCGGTTTTACTATTATACAAATCATCATGTTGTTTCCAACAGGATGAGTTGCTATGGGGAGCTGCGTGGCTGAGAAGAGCAACGGGCATAGACTATTATCTCACATACTTAATGAATAATCGTCAAGCTTTCGGTGCAAATAACAATTATTACTTTGAGTTTGGCTGGGAAAACAAACTTGGGGGTGTTAATGTTCTCATTGCCAAGGTTTGGTCCAAATCTCTAATTCTCTATACGATCTTCAAGTGAAATTATAAAATACGATAATACTCATAGTCGTAAATTGTTATGATACATGATTCATAGACCATATACTCAACATACTATTTTGCTTAAACTAACTGATGTACACGCGTTTTAAATCAATTTGGTTAACAGGAAGTATTTCAGAAGAATATGACCGTTCTAGCACCATATAAAGATACCGCAGAGAAAATGATGTGTTCATTTTTCCCGGAAACGACCGGTCCACACATGAGTTACACTCCCGGCGGTCTCATTCATAATGGTGGAAGCAGCCAGCTCCAGAACACAGCTGCTATGTCTTTCCTCCTCCTTACCTACGCAGATTACCTCTCTAAATCCTCTCAACAACTCAATTGTGGTAACCTCAAGTTTCAACCAGACTCTCTTCGCCGCATTGTCAAAAGACAGGTACATTAGTTATTTTTTCATATTTTGTTACCGATCAAAGCATCTGATAAACAGTTATTATTTGTGTATATTCTTAAAATTAAAGGTAGACTATGTTTTGGGAGATAATCCAATGAAGTTGTCATACATGATTGGGTACGGTGAGCGGTACCCACGACTGATCCACCACCGTGGCTCGTCTGTACCGTCTGTTACCATTCATCCGACTGCCTTCGGGTGCTTACAAGGATGGAATATTTTCCATTCACCCAATCCAAACCCCAACATTCTTATAGGTGCGGTGATTGGCGGCCCTGACGTCGATGATAAATTTATTGGAGGTCGGACAAATGCTAGCGAGACCGAGCCCACAACTTACATCAATGCACCTTTTGTTGGTGTCTTGGCGTACTTTAAAAGCAACCCCAAGTTCTCTTGATTTTAATTTCCAACTTTGTACATATATATTGAGTGAACTAAAAATAAATGTAATCTTAGTTAAAAAAAAAAAAAGAAACAAAATGGTTTATTTAAAAAATAATATTTTATTTGAAAACGTTAAAAATATTAATTTAAATGTGAAAATATGTTGAATTTATGATTTCATCCTCTCAGGGGAATGATTTCATCTAGGTGTAGTAGTCAGTCTCTCATTAATGCTGCTGATGAATGCTTTTTGATTGGTTAGAATCATCACAATCACGTCTAACGACGACCCCATTCATCTTCAATCTTGTGTTTGACTACAACAACTCCTTGGCTCCTTTTAGAGAAGGTTCGTCATAAAGTTTGTTCTTAAATCTGGTTGGTATAGACGACTGTTTTACACTTCACAGATACAGAACTGAAAGAGCGTTGAACCTTGTTTTCATAGTATAAGCCAGATCTCTTTTCTCTAGGTTGCTGCCGCAAGAAAAAAAACTTTCCTAGTAGTGAATCATGGTTGTGGTGATGATTCATATCCTCTTTATACATAAAATATATACTCTGCTTTAGAGCTCTGTTTCTTATTAATCCCTAAAATAAAGAGTATCTAATAAATTTTGGAAACTCTTTTTAACTAAAAAAAATAGCTCCTTTCATGCAATCCAATGTCTTAAGCATCATAGAGCTCAAACCAAGACCTTCTGAGAGAATTTCAAAGAGCAGAGCAGATGACCTAATCATATCACATGCTTCGAGTATTCGATCATAGCATCCCTGTAATGCAAGCTACTGGGAGATTCGCCCATATATACCATTAAATTAAACTATTAAAAAAGGGAAAGCAATAAAAACACAAAGTTCTGGTTTATGATAAGTCATTTGGTTAGGACTTAGAAAGTTTCCATAGAAAAAAAAGATCGAATGAAACCGGTATATATGCATCGCGCGCGCGTCTTATTCAGTCATGTCTCATAAACCCTAAAAGAAAAAACACAACAATGAAGCCATCGATTTGGTCTTCCATAGTTCTCCTCCTCCTCCTCGTCCTCTTACCAACGACGATCTCTCACGACTACTCCGATGCTCTCACGAAGTCAATCCTCTTCTTCGAAGGTCAACGCTCTGGTTATCTTCCAAGGAATCAAAGGATGACGTGGCGCCATCACTCCGCACTCAAGGACGGCGAAAACCTCAACGCCGACCTCGTTGGTGGTTACTACGACGCTGGAGACAACATGAAGTTCCACTTCCCGATGGCTTTTTCGACTACGATGCTTGCGTGGAGCGCTGTCGATTTCGGAAGTTACATGTCTCCGGCTGATCTCCGTGACAACCACGTTGCTCTCCGCTGGGGCACCGATTATCTCCTTAAGACCGTTTCGCAACTCCCTAATCGCATCTTCGTCCAAGTACGGTCACTCTAACCTTTTTTTTTTTTATGTTCACTTTTGTCTTTTTGCGGAAAAGAGAGTAATAAACTAATTAACCATAATATTATTCACAACTGCTTAACTGATGCATATATGTGTTTGTAATGATATTTAAGGTAGGTGAAGCAACACCGGATCATCAGTGTTGGGAGAGACCAGAGGATATGGATACACCACCTACTGCTTACGCTGTGGAAGCACCGAACCCAGCTTCTGATTTAGCGGGAGAAGTGGCAGCTGCGTTAGCAGCCGCCTCAATCGCATTCAGACGATTTGATCGTATATATTCTCAATTATTGCTCGATAACGCTATAAAAACTTTTGAGTACGCAGATTCACATCGAGGTTCTTATACCGATAATCCTGCGACTAAACTTGCCGTTTGTCCATTTTACTGCAGTGTAAACGGATATGAGGTAATCTCTAGCTAATCATTCTCGAGCTAATATCTTATGTAAAAAAATTAAATCGGTCTAGATTGGTTTTAAGTTATTTTCATATAGGATGAGTTATTATGGGGAGCTGCATGGCTGAGAAGAGCGACCGGTCAAGATTCTTACTTAAAATACTTAGTGGACAATCGTATATCTTTCGGGGAAGATTTTAATTACTTCGAGTTTGGATGGGATAACAAAGTTGGGGGCATCAATGTTCTCGTTGCAAAGGTTGAATCCAAGTAATAATTCTCTATGATTTTAAATTGACGAGATGATCGTAATTCATATTATAACTACTATGCTTAAATATAATTATGAATATATTCTGATATACATTTTATTCTAAACCGTTTGAGGTATATTTGTTGTGGATATAGGAAGTATTTGAGAAGAATGTAGCTGCGATTGCACCGTATAAGGATACAGCGGAAAAATTGATGTACGTGTTCATATTTCCCGGAAACTCCGGGTTCACATATGAGGTATTCTCCCGGTGGCCTTCTTTACAAACCAGGAAACAGCCAGCTCCAAAACACCGTCGCATTGACTTTTCTCCTTCTCACCTACGCCAATTACCTCTCTAAATCCTCTCAACAGCTCCAGTGTGGTAGTCTCAGTATCCAACCTGATTCTTTCCATCGCTTGGCCAAACGACAAGTACGTTAGTTAATACTTAATACATAGTTTGTCTTGATAAAGTGGTCTATTAAAACTAACTGGACGATGATTTAATGTCTTTGGTAGGTGGATTACATTTTGGGAGATAATGCCGATGAAAATGTCATACATGATCGGGTACGGTAGTCGGTATCCGCAACAAATCCATCACCACGGTGCATCCTCACCGTCTATAAAGACTCATCCTACGGCCATAAAATGCTCAGAAGGATGGATTAATGTTTTCCCATCACCAAATCCAGACCCCAACATTTTAGTAGGTGCAGTGATCGGGGGACCCGACATAGATGACAAATTCATAGGAGGTAGGACGAATGCAAGTGAGACGGAGCCGACGACTTACATCAATGCACCTATGGTTGGTGTCTTGGCTTATTTTAAGGCCAACCCAATGGTAGAGGACTCAGCCTTTTTAAGATTTGTTAAAAGATTTGTAATTAAATCAAAAAGTTAAACTACAAACTGAATCAAAAAGTGTAGGAAGGGACATTTTAAGATGGCAATAGTATACTTTTTCAAAAGTGTGTGTTAACTATTTACAATTTAGGATCACATCGTACTATTTACAAAGTATGTGACTTTTCTGTAAATCTCAAAATATGTTAGGGCTAAAAAAAACAAAAAAAAAAATAAAAGGAACAAGTTACCCGACTTGACGCTCAAACGACGTCGTACTTGACACGAGTTTATCCAACAAACTCGACGTCGCTTCTTCTTCTTCAGTCGGAGGTCTCCGGTGATTTAAAATTAGTTTTCTTCTTCCGAAATTAGGGTTTTCTGGGATTCTCGTATCGATAAAGGGTTAGTCATTTACCTAAACTACATCCATGAATTGAATTGCCCACTAATCAATCGACTTAATCGTGGAATTAGGTGTACTCAAACGAATCTGTTTACTTATTTGATGTTTATACGCTTTGATTCGATTCTTTATGTATATATACCTGTGTGTGTTTTCTATGATCATTGATTTGCGTGAGTTCTGGTTTTAGTTATCAGGCATTTTCACTTTTGGTGGTGAAGAAGACGCGTAATTGATCCTTGTAGCTTCATCGATGTAACCGTAGTTTTGTTATAATTAGTTATTGAAATTAGTGTCTTCTGCTCTTAGTTTCGTTAGATGTTCTTGGAGAATACATCCTTTATCATCTGATGAAAGATCTGGATGTGCTATTTTGTTGTAGCCATGGTTGAAGGAGAAGACGTTGCAGGGGTTTCTCTCTCTGTTAGAAACGAGGAAGATCTTTCTCCAGAGTGTTTAGCTTGGGCTGATTCCTGCATCATCAGCTTTCCAGATGATTCAGATCACAACCATTGGGGAACTTTTAGAGATGCTTTAACTGAAATCATTGATATCCATCCCGAGATGTTTGTTCCTTCATCATCAGGAACAACTAGTAGTGTCCTGCCTCCAGACGAGGATATGACTGAATCTGAGCCACTTGATCTACTACGGTCATTCCAACCCGAAGCTGATTCAGCCAACAATAAATATAATTCATTGAATGAAGAAGTCAGTGAGATTGTCTCTTTGATAACGTTTGAGTCAGACCCGTCAAAGAATTCTTTACAAGATCATTACTTTTCAGAGCCCATAGTTGAGAATGGAACCCCTGAACCAGTGGACGATCCTGCTAAAGATCTTGGAGGTGTTGAAAGTATAGAAGAAGATGAGTCAGTGAGCAATGAAGAGGCTGAAGAAGAGACAGAGTCAGTATCGTATCAAGTCTTCAAGGATGATTTCATTAGCACATACATTCAAGAAAACGTTGAGGATTGTAATGTGACAGAGGATCCGGTCAAAGTAACTCAGCAAGAGATTTTCAAGGTGTGGGATCTGGAGATTGTGGGGGACGATGATGAGGAAGATGGGTTGGTGCTGCAGCTGAAGAAGGCCCTCGATGAGTCTTCTACGGTTCAGCCCCTTCCACAGCCACTACTGAATGATGTTGCGGAGACGAGCAGTATCGATGATCTGATAGCTGGTATCTCGGATCTCTCTCTTGCAGAAACTTTTAACTGATAGATGAAGTCTAATAAGTAGTATGTGTGTTGTATTTGACATCATATAATAAACTCTCTATTGCTTAAGTAAATCCTTAATCGACACAAACCGGATTTAAGATTTCTAAACCTTCTAGACCAGACCGAAAGGTTTAAAGGGTCAATTTGGTGTATACACGACCCACTTGGCCACCTGTTGGGCAATGGTGGAGATGAGATTGCAGTCTTATCTCGACCGTTGGTGTAGACTTCGCAATCTCTTAAAATCTCCATGCTTAACCTCAGCCTTAAGAATACGCAGGGGATCACGTCCTCACAAAGTCATTCTCTCTGGATGTAACTTTCTGAACGCATCTTTGGTTCTAAATTCTAAAAGGGAAATTTTGATGATATGGTGTGTAGATTGGCGTGGTGAACTCTCTGCCGTCAGATTTAGACTTCCACTAAACTGATCAGTGATCAATAATCTCATCAGCTCTTAAAAATATTAGAACGGATACGAACCTCATAATTTTTCATTCTCTTATCAAAACACTATCTTTGTATCTTTATAAGCTGTTTTGCCACCATTTCTTTAACTGAAAACGATGCGTTTGTCGTATGTTTTCTGTCCTCGAGCTCATCACCATGACAACATGTAAAGACAGTAAAGTAGTAATGCAATTGAAGAGGGAAAAAAAAAACTTTATCAACTAATTAATAATTTAATATTATGGTCCACCGTCCACGGTGGGTTACATATTAATTCCTGAGGTATTCATACCAATTCTTGTGTACATGCTCCTATAGTAGCATCACGAATCTTTACGATATGTTTAGTTACGATTTTTTTCCCGTATAAAGCAAACAAAAATCAAGCGAATATGTAACGACCGGGGGAGTATCGATTCCATATTCGGAGAAACAAAAAAAAATGAAAAAGAAATTAATAAGTGTATTTTTTCTTGAATTGTGAGTAATACAAGATTACGGTCCAGGTGGCGAGATATGATTGGCAAGGTCACAAGAACCTCAAATAACTGATCTGAAGAGAAATATAAAATCCAAAAGAGGGGAGGGGAGTGAGGTGGTGAGAGAGATAAGGTGGTGTCATAAGCTTTCTTTCACTGTGAGTCTCTCAAAAAAAACCAAAGGCAGAGAAAAGAGATAACCAAACCCACAATGGCATCAACCTCACTCCTCAAGGCGTCTCCGGTGTTGGACAAATCGGAATGGGTCAAGGGACAAAGCGTTCTCTTCCGTCAGCCTTCTTCCGCCTCTGTCGTCCTCCGCAACCGTGCTACCTCCCTCACCGTCCGTGCTGCTTCCTCCTACGCCGATGAGCTTGTTAAGACAGCGGTTAGTTCCCACACTCACATATCTATCACTTTCTTTGCCACGTGTTTTACCTGCATGTTTCGTAAAAGGTCTTTCTTCACTACCTTTTTTGAATTGGAATTGTCTTAAAATTCTGTTGGTTCTGTTTTCTCCTTTACCTTTAGATTTTTTTTTGGTTTAGATTTAGATTATACTATGATTTGGTTTTGTTGATTTGATTCTTATAATTTTTGGGTTGGAGTAGAAAACAATTGCGTCTCCTGGACGCGGAATCTTGGCGATGGACGAATCCAACGCGACTTGCGGGAAGCGTTTGGATTCGATAGGGCTGGAGAACACTGAGGCAAACCGTCAAGCTTTCCGGACTATGCTCGTCTCTGCACCGGGACTCGGACAGTACATCTCCGGCGCAATCCTATTTGAGGAGACTCTGTATCAGTCTACCACCGAAGGCAAGAAAATAGTCGACGTCCTCGTCGAGCAGAAAATCGTCCCTGGTATCAAAGTTGACAAGGTAACTCAAAGCATACTCTTGAGTTGTTTTCTTTATTATATATGCATGTAGCCTAGTTCGAGAATATATAATCTAAATGAGTTGTGTGTGTATGGAATATTAATTAGGGTTTGGTGCCACTTGTTGGATCCAACAATGAGTCATGGTGCCAGGGACTAGACGGTCTAGCCTCTCGAACTGCTGCTTACTACCAACAGGGTGCTCGTTTTGCCAAATGGTATTAACTACTTTCACTTCTGATTTCATTTCCTACACGAACAAATGTCAGATTTTAAAGGGATCGTTTCGTCTCTGATGATTGATTAGGCGTACTGTCGTGAGCATCCCCAACGGCCCATCTGCTTTGGCCGTCAAAGAAGCTGCTTGGGGTCTTGCTAGATACGCTGCCATTTCACAGGTAAAACTCATAACTTGTCCCCCAAGAAACAGCTCAATTCGGAAATTATCAAGCTACTCACACACAAATTGCGTGTTTTTTCAGGACAGCGGGTTGGTTCCGATTGTGGAGCCAGAGATCTTGTTGGATGGTGAACACGACATTGACAGGACATACGACGTGGCTGAGAAGGTTTGGTCTGAGGTTTTCTTCTACCTTGCTCAGAACAATGTCATGTTTGAAGGTATGTATTCGTTATAGAGTGCGTCTCTTAATACAACTTGTAAATGTCTGAAAATTACTAAGGAAAAATTCACCATCTTCTTACACAGGTATCCTCCTGAAACCGAGCATGGTTACTCCCGGAGCTGAGTGTAAAGACAGAGCTACTCCTGAACAAGTTTCCTCATACACCCTCAAGCTCCTCCGCAACAGAGTCCCTCCCGCAGTCCCCGGAATCATGGCAAGTTCTCTTTTTCTCTCAAAGATAATTCACAGTTATAAATCCGCAAATACATTGTTGGATTCAATACAACAGAGAAAATTATTTAGTGTGGGTTAAACCTAATATTGGTGGCTTGAGTTAGAAGTGATACTGTTTCTTGTTATTTATTTTTTGCAGTTCTTGTCCGGAGGACAGTCGGAGGTGGAGGCAACACTCAACCTGAACGCAATGAACCAGGCACCAAACCCATGGCACGTGTCCTTCTCATACGCACGTGCGTTGCAGAACACTTGTCTGAAAACATGGGGCGGCAGACCCGAGAACGTGAACGCAGCTCAGACCACTCTCTTGGCTCGTGCCAAGGCGAATTCGTTGGCTCAGCTCGGAAAATACACCGGAGAAGGTGAGTCCGAAGAGGCTAAGGAGGGTATGTTCGTCAAAGGCTACACCTACTGAAGAGATGATGCTGTGAAAAGAAAAAGAGATGAAGCAGATGTTTTAATCACATTTGTTTTTGAGTTTGGTTGTTATTATCATGTCATATCATTATTTGCTCTGCTTAATTTGCATTAGCTACTCCGATCCTTTTAATAAGTTCTATTATATTGAAGCTATCTATCTATCTATCTATCTATCTTGATCTAACTGAGTTTCTAGACCATGAGAGAATATCCAATAGTTGGCGCTTTAAACAATATGAGAAATATCCAATATATCAGAAAGATTAAGGGGTGTTATTGGCTGCAAATGGTTGCATAAAATTGAAAGAATTGGAAATATTAAGCTGAACAAAATTGGGTTGAACATTATTCAACTCATTCATCTCCAAAATAGTGGTTGAACAAGTTGAACAAATTTGCTGTAGGATTAGTTTATTTTTCTAACTTTTTAGGTTGAATGGGTTGAATATATTTTTCCAGCTTCTTCAACCTCTTCCGTTCAAATGGTGAAAGCTGGTTGAATAATTTTTTTCAACTCCTTCGACATTTTCAATTGTGCAACCATTTGCACCCATTGTCTAGAAAAGGACTTACTTTCTATCACTCATTAAATGGGTACCTACGTATCAAAGTGTAATGTGTTTTTGCATATTTCCTTTAACGTTAAAATAGTTGTATGTGTTTGTATTTGTATTAATGAGTGTTTTTTTTTCCTTTTTGTTTTTTTGGTGCAACCTGAGGCTGTATATACTGTATATATATATATATATATATATATATATATATATATATTTTGTAAAAGGTATTATACTGTGATCTATTTACTAATTACAAAAGGTCATTTTTCGTTCTTAATTTTAAGACAGATCATTTCTCATTTATAAGAAATGTCACATGTATGTTTTAAACGAAACCTTCATTTAAAGTAGAATGTTTGGAGATACACGACTTTTAAAGTATTCATTTAAAGTATTCTTCTTCTTTCTTTTTTTTTTTTCTTTTTGTCGCCTTTCTCACATTAAGAGCGAGGGTGAAAGAGGCCACTTTTGGAAAAAATTTAACTTGCGCTTTGTACCTCAAAACTCACAAGACCCGATCTTAATTAAATTTATCTTTCTATTTCCAGTTTTGGATTAATGAGTGAGGATAAGCTTGGTATCCCTAACACTTCAGAGGTCAGTTACACAACGGACACACACCTTGGGAAGTCGCTTCGGCCACAGAGCTCAGAGGAGTGATACTTTTGCTAAGACCAGCTTTTTTCTCATTTTCGTTTTATAATTATTTTAGATATATCAAAATGGAAATAGTTGTGAAAAACTGTATAAAAGCTGTCTTCAAGTCTTTGGACGGAATTATCAGCTACTTGAAGTATACACCAACACATAGCCATACATACAAACAATATAAATGTCTTGTGAACTACGTGAACTATTGTTATGTCTACAACACCATAAACATTCAAGGTTAGCCGGAATCCGGCGTTGACCGATATTGACCAACGTTGACCAGCGTTGACCGCTGTTGACCAGAAAAAAAATATTCAAAAATATATATATTTTTTTCCTAATAATAATAAATTTTGTTTTATGTATTTTTGAAAATACAAAATTTAAAATGATATTTAAATAGAAAGAGTATAAATTTGTTATTGTTTATGAAAAAATATACTACACATCAAATTTTGGTGGTATAGTTTTATTATATTATTTTTGGTATATTTTCTGTATTAGGAAACAGACAACTCGTGGGTTCACCCTTACGAGCGAACCTCTCTTATTCATCCCCTTTAAATTAAGGAAATAAATCTTAATTAAAGAAACAAAATATGTTGATCAATCACTTTTAAAATTGTTAATTTTAATATTATATTACAGTTTTTAATTATCACATCTAAAACCCTAACCATTTATTATAAACTCAAACAGACATATAATTTTGTTTAATTGTAAAATCTAAACCTTAAACACTCTTTTATAAATCCAAACAGGCATATAATTTTATTTAATAGTAAAATCTAAACCCTAACCACTCTTTTGTAAACCCAAACCAACATAGAATTTCGTTTAACTGTAAAATGTATACTCTAACCACTCTTTTGTAAATCCAAACTGACATAATTTTGTTAATAAAAGATCTCTTTTTAAAAGTATGATATGACATGTATTATTGTATTCTGATTTGTTAATTAAGAGGGATGAATGAGAGTTGTTCACCCCTAGGCTTAACAAAATTAGTTACTTTATATACCACAAATTTTGTTTTTCATATTATTTTTATTTTTATTTTGGTAAATAATTTTCTTGTATTTTTTTGTTGTTATATGTTGTTTTTGTAAATTATACAAATCATTTATCTTTTTTATTTATTTCTCAAAAATACATAAAAACAAAATCATTATTATTTTTAGAAAAAAAAAATATTTTTTTAAATATTTTTTTCTGGTCAACGCCGGTCAATACTGGTCAACGTCGGTCAACTCTGGTCAACGCCAGATTCCGGCAGACCTCGAATGTTTATGGTGTTGCACACATAATCTATGTTTGTTTATGGATGTCCTTATATGATGACAATAGTTCACGTAGTTAACAAGGCATTTATATTGTTTGTATGTGTGGCTATGTGTTGACATATACTTCAAGTAGCTGACAATTATTTTTCCTCTTTGGACGCCAAGAGAGAGAGAAGAGAGAAAGAGAGAGAGAGAGAAGAGAGAAGATGAACCAGCTTGTGAAGAATGCTTTGTCTCATGTAAGTCTTTGTGATTTGGATCTTTGGAGATACACGACTCTACTTAAGAGCGAGAGTGAAAGAGGCCACTTTTGGAAAATTTTACTTGTGCTTTGTACCTCAAAACTCACAAGCTGTCGAGGATTCTGTGCACTGATAATGTACGGGTAGATTGTATTGCCCAATCTTCGAGATCTTTACTTTTTGTTTTTTTTAAATTCTTTTCCTTCGATTTAGGCTATCAACTCCGGGGTTATCTTCTAATTTAATATTTGATTGACAAAAAAAAAAAAACTCACAAGACCCGATCTTAATTAAATTTATCTTTCTATTTCCAGTTTTGGATTAATGAATGAGGATAAGCTTGGTATCCCTGACACCTCAGAGGTCGGTTACACAGAGGAGACACACCTTGGGAAGTTGTTTCGGCCACGGAGCTCGGAGGAGTGATACTTTTGCTAAGACCAACTTTTTCTCATTTTCTTTTTATAATTGTTTTATATATATCAAAATGGAAATAGTTGTGAAAAACTGTATAAAAGCTGTTTTCGAGTCTTTGGACGCAACACACATATACTAACAGAAAAGAGAGAGAAGATGCACTAGTAAATATATATTGTATAGTTACTAAATATTTTGTAGGTATATCTAATATTTCGTAACAACAAAAATTTTGTTACAATTTTGTTACAAATAAATTTAATAATTATTTGGTCGTCACTAAATTCACGATTATAGCTATTTGTTACAAATTTGTCACAGCAAAATATGTAGCAATTTCTACTATTTGTACAAATTTGTCACAGCAAAATGATTGTCTAAGTCAAACTTGTACAATTTGATGAACACATGAGTTTATGGAATCAACAACACACCTATTCAACCGGAGAGATTCGGTTATTAAAAAGGAAGAACTGTTTCATGTTTTCAAATTAGTTAAGACTTAGTCTTTCCTTAGATATAGGAACCGTATTCACATGTTTCCATTTCACGTCATGTAGGATCGTGTTTGATTTAGTTATTGTCTCCTTCTTGTTCTCAGCGACTCCCCTCTCACCTGAGCAGCTCGATTCTAGTTCAACTTTAAAACCATTAAACTGGATACTGCAGGTTGAGATGCCAAGACTTGCATCAAAATGCATATAAATTCAATAAATCTGAGAGTTTACAAACGTTGAAATGGAGATATCAGGGAAGTCTTTTTGGTTTTGGCCTTTGGCTAAGGCTAGAACAAAACATAATATCGTTAAGAGTCCCAAAAACAGAGTTGCAACTCTGTATTTTATAGAAAGAAAAATATATATATTCAGAATATCAGATATTAGCTTACATCCCTGACTGTGAGCCCTTAAGCTAATTCCGTCAAACTAAAGATAATGCACAAACAACATAAACCTTCCCCTCTTCAACAACAAAGCTGAGGTACCAGCAAACCCAGCAAGGATGTCCAGTTCTTGAAACTTTTTACAATCTTCTTCTTAAACTGATTTTTTTTTGGTATCAGAGTAAAGGACTTCTCTCTTTCACCTTATCACTTCTCAGACTCTCGTTTAAAGGGTCCAACTGGTACAATGCCTGCAGGCTCGTGACTGTTTGTGTTATTTACATCAATGCCCTGCTCATATTGAGAAACATAGCAAATTGAGAACACAATTATTGGATTGAGAATGTTATAGAGATATATTAAGATAGAGAGAGATTCAAATACATTGTTATTTGATGCTGGCTCATGTACTCTTTGCGGATTAGCATTTAAGTCGATCATTTCGTCATCCATCTTACCATTAGCTTCACCATTTGCATGTGTAGAGACTCTTTGGTTCTGCAAATTATCCCTAGTAGTGCTTGGTTTAGGCTTATCACCTGGAAACTACAAGAAACGGTAAACACAAGATGACAATTAGATCAAGCAAATGGACTCAAAATGATTGTGTCTGAGTGAAGGAAAGAAACAAAATTAGTTGTTTCAAACCTCAATTCTCTGTCTCAGCAAAAGAAACCGACCATGAGTTCTCTTGCCACCAACATGTACTACCATGTCACATTGCAGACAAAGGGAACTACCGTCTATCTCACAGTAAAAGAAGGCTGTTCTCACAAGGCCGAGATGAAAAAACGACGAATTAGATTTCTCTTCTTTAAACAATGAATTATGAGTATTGGGAAAATCATTGTAAACAGATCATACCAGGTGCATTTTCGCATATATCACAGCATGGTGCATTGCTTGGTTCGGCTAAACCAACACGTACATGCCGACTAGCTAGCTTGTTGCACATATGAACCTGAAGTAAAAAAATAATCAGAGAGTTTTGAATCACACACATCAAGTTAATCCATTTTCGATATATGGTAATATCTGAAAACTAGTCAGAGCTATTAGGATAGAAACGGATGAACCAATGACTCGAGAAGGACGGACAAAGTGTTACCCTTAAGAGTCATCTAACTGAAGTAAGGGATTGATTAATGGCAAAAGAGCGGAAAAAATGGATAATTTTCATTCTCCAGAAGTTATACAAAAAAATGCAAACTCTGGAGACAAAACGTTCCCTGCAATGTACATCACATAATAGAATCATTGAAACTGCAACAACAAGAATACTTGTAATACTTGTATTTCATCAATTGAACATGTTAATCCACCAGGTTTCAACTTTTTGAATCAGCTTCGTTCCAATTCAAAGAGCCTAAGAATCTATAAACCAAATCTCAAAAAACTATTTCTTTAGCTCAAAGTTGTTCACTTTCTAGGCTTATCAAGCAAAGTCAGATCAACTCAGGCAAAAATCAAGTGAGACAAGTAACAAAGACTCGATCTTTCACGAACCCATCAATCAGAGCACAGTCAACAACAACAGATACAGAGAGAAGCAAAAAAAGAAAGAAAAAAAAAGGAATTACTTTTTCATCGCAGGGACGACAAAGGGCAGCTTCATCGGCGGCGCAAAAGACGATAGCGGCTGCGTTCTCGCAGGCATCGCACAAAATTCGCATCTTTCTTCTTCAATCTTAAAAAAAGTCTCTCTTTTTCTCACTCTACTCGGAGCAATGAATCTCTTCACCTCCTCCAAGTCAAAATCTTTAGCCAGAACTCAGATTGCGAGTGAAAGAGATAATCAAGTCGGAGCAAGTTAGAAAATTCAGATTAATTAAGGAGCAAGTCTAGATTTAAGAGTTAGGATTACGCTTTGGTATCAACTATCAAGGAAGAAGAAGAAGAAGAAGAGTTTTGAAGAAAATCTTTTGTAAGATGAAGGAGAGAGACCAGAAGAGACGACCAAATCCACGCGCCGAGAGTATTCAAATACACTCACTCGCTGTGACTAGGCAGCCAAAATAAACTGTTAATTACTACTTTTTTCAGTAATTTCTCTAATAATTTCATTAGTGTTTTTTATTTTTCTTTTTAATTATTCGTTAAGAGAGAAAAAAATAGTAAGTGTCTAACAAGAAATGTAGTATGATTAGGATAAAAAATATACTGAGAGCAACCATATCTTTTAGTGGATATGGTTTTGTTTAAATAAGATTTTAAAAAATTAAAGTTCCATTATAAGACATGAAAATAAAATTATCTCTTTACTAAAAATGGGACCCTAATTCGTGATAAGACAAAACAAAGAGGACTCTAATGCCATCTGGAAGGTCATTGTGATTGTGTTTCCCTGAAACAAGACTCGTCCTCTTGTTTCCTTCGTTTTTGGTGAATCACTCTTTCTCTCTGGTAAGTTCTATTGTCACTTTGTCAGTCAATTTCAATCAACCTTATATGATTTTTTCTACTTCAAACTATATATATGTTGGATATTTTATCTGTTTTTTTTTTTTTTTTTTTTTTTTTGGTGATGGCAGCTGAAGTTGTGGTTAGAGGTGCAAATAGATTTAGGACGTGTGACTAGTTAAAAAAAAAAAAGAAAAGTAAAATATGAACAAAAATGATATAAGAAAAAGGAAAAAAATAAGAGCCACAAGAGGAAATTAAAAAGAAAAGGAAAAGGACAAAAAGGTGGGTGGGCCAAATGTCACCAGCCGTTTAAAAAAAATTGGTGGTCGAGAAGTAGTTGAAAGCCAACTCTCAAAAACTCTACTAGTGGCCTTGGTTTAAAGTTAGTTTTTTGCCCATCCATATTTCACATTTTCATTTAACTAAAAGATCTTCTATCACATTTGTGTTAGATTTTTTTCCCCCCAAAGTTTTATTTTTCTCTCCATAAACATTTACTTAGCAGAAATATTATGACACTTGGTATCTGTAAAATTTTTGACGCTATACATATTCTTTAAACACGACGAATTAAAATTTTCATATGTTAAACAAATCCAAAAAATAAAATACTTCAAAAAAATCGACATTAATAGTATTTATTATACAAGTTGCGCACTATTCTATTGCAAATGGAGATTACCGAATGGATCTCTTAATGTAAGTCTTAGGCAAACAAACACATATTTTAACATGGCGTACACATTTCATTTCAGAGTATGTTTTTTTTTTTTTTGTTAAAAGGTTTCATTTCAGAGTATGTTGTAGCTTACGTTACTCTAGAATCAAGAATCTCAATGTAGTATTTAACCTACCTTAGGTATCATTAATAACATAAAACAGAAAATATTTAGTGTATCATTATTCATTAATAAAACACACAGCGTGCAAATTTCAAGAGAACAAAAATATTTGATGTGAAGAAGAAAATAGAAGAGAACAAAACCAAAAAAAAAACTTAAGGTAAGAATTACTAAGAATCAAGAGATGAATAATGTTGATTTGCCTTGTACAGTACATGGAACATGGTGACGGTAGCAGCAGCAGCAGGTGTGGATATTATTGCTAATTGTTGGGCTTCTACTTGTAAATAATAACATCTGGGCCGAGGATAAGGCCTGTCACGATTGGGCTCCAGACAGAATATAAAGTGAAGTAGAGTAGGAGGTCCATGTGACGGTTGTTCTTACTAAAAATAAAAGATTCAGGGGTAAAATGGTCATTATACAGATTTGTCAACTCCCCCTAGACGGAGGAGAGAGAGAGAGAGAGAGAAAGAGAGAAACCGGCGAAGCAAATCTATCTTTGGGGGACCAAATCATCAATCAATGCCGAGCAGAGTCGAGTGAGTGGTCGACCCTTGACAGCAATAAAGAAGCAGACGACGAAAAATACAAACTAACTAGTTAGCAGGAGTGAGCGTAAGAAGAACAATCCTTTGTAGTGTTTTCTCTATCTATCTTTCCCTCTTTTTTTTTTTGGTTTTGGTTTTCCGGGTACCACTGTCACGGTGTCTCCAATTTTGTCATTGTGCTTTCAATTCCCTACATTGTTTAGGGTCGCAACTCCCTTCTCCTTCGCATTGTTGTTGTTGTTTATACTTTTGAGAATTTCGCTAATAAAGCCTGAAATCAGATTTTTCCAGTCTCTTTTCTTAGTATACTATTTCTTCTTGGATTACTATTACTTTCCTTTTTCAAATTCTGTTTTTTTGTTTTTGGGTCTTTTTCTTGGTGTGTAGTTTGAAATAGTTAACAAGACAATTGTTGAAATACAGTTTAAGAATCTGTGTGTTGATTGATTGATTCTGAATTCTGTAGTGTATGTTGCAGATCAGAGCTTCCGGGTGCGAGGGAGAGAGACAAAACAATGTTCTTGGAAACACATTGCCTTGAGGAAGAAGACAACTCTCTAGGTAAGTAATATACCTCTCTTTGCATGTTTCCTTTTGTTTATTTGACATGTATACGCACTTTATATTCTTACGATTTTTTTGTTAATGATGTTTTAAAATGTTCGGTTGATGCAATTGAAAAGTTTCAATGCGCTTTGACTAGTAAACTTGAAGCTCCTTTTAGTTTACCTTAAAAACACGCAATTGTGACTGACCTTGTCTCCCTCTCTCTCTCCATTGATGTATACAAAAACTTAATGTTATTTTAATCCAAGTCACACTTTTCAAATCTTTAGAATATGTTAAACTTCTTTTTTCCTCTTACACTTATATATGCCTTTCAGACAGAGAAATGTGGTCTGTGGGACCATTGCATTACCTCTTATTTGATTAAACAATGTTTTAGATTGGTAAAACGTGACTTAGTCTTCAAGCTTAGTGGGTGACCATTACAGATAAAGTCGGTAATCTTTGTTTTTTTTTGGCCTCTTCAGTTGAGGTAGATCACCTTCTAAGTAAACTGTCTTGAACAAAACCTAATATTATAAATAATAACAAAAAGTCTTCTATTATTTTTTTTGTTGTGTTTGGTTCATTGAAATGTATAAAGTGTTCTCTTTCGGCAGAACATAACAGCTTGTCTTTTTCTACGCATGTTTCATGTTTTAATCTCTTAGCTTTGGTTTGGTGAGATCAGATTTTCTTGAGTTTGCCATTTATTTGTGTGTAGTGTTAGTTGGAAAATAAGTCTCCTTCTGTTTTTTTTTTTCTCAATAGTATTCTGCTTTTGAAGTTCTTTCAGTAGTTTTGAAATTATATTCTGCAATATATATCCAAGGACTCCAATCTTAGAGGAACAACTGTTTCAGGAAAACAAAAGGTTTCACTGAAATCAAACCAATGTTGAGCTATTGGTAGCACTTGCTAAAGAAGAGCAGAAAGAGATGGAGAAGACACAGATGCCTGTTGCCCGAGAAGAGAAGATACTGGTTCTGGTGAGATTGAGGCCTCTTAACGAGAAGGAGATTGCAGCTAATGAAGCTGCGGATTGGGAATGCATCAATGATACCACCATATTGTACAGAAACACGTTGCGCGAAGGCTCAAACTTTCCTTCTGCATATTCATTTGGTAAGAAGAGCAATAGTGCTTTAACCTCTGTCTTACTTGAACTCCAAACTAATAGCTTACCTCCTGAGTCTGAAATCCATAATGAGATATAAGGACTTAATTCATACCTGGCTTTGACCTTTACTTTTTATTTGAAAAGATCTCACTGTTCATCCGTACGTTGACTCTGATTCCCATTTCCTGATTGATGTTTTTTTGGTGACAGATAGAGTCTACCGAGGTGAATGTCCCACCAGACAAGTATACGAGGATGGAACTAAGGAAATCGCTCTGTCGGTTGTCAAAGGAATCAATTGTAAGTTATCCTTTCCCGTTGTTTTGCTGATGCTCGCATTGATGAAGAAACGATATGCTAAGTTCTTGAATGACTGTAATGATTGACAGGTAGTATTTTTGCATATGGCCAGACGAGTAGCGGCAAGACATACACCATGTCTGGTATTACTGAGTTTGCTGTGGCTGACATATTTGACTATATATTTCAGGTACAGACCTCACTACATCAGATTTTTTTTTCCAACGTTAATGCTGGTTTGTATTTTTCTTATGCACTACTAATTGGATCTGGACGCTGCAGCATGAAGAGAGGGCGTTTGCTGTGAAATTTTCAGCTATAGAGATCTACAATGAGGCCATACGAGATCTGCTTAGCTCGGATGGTACATCACTGAGGCTACGAGACGATCCTGAGGTAAATGAATGTCATTTTCGCTACCGAGGGAGCCTTTAGTTTGTAAAGTTTTCTGACTCTCCTTGCTCTAATTTTTCTTATTAGAAAGGGACCGTTGTTGATAAAGCCACAGAGGAAACTCTGCGAGACTGGAACCATCTGAAGGAGCTTCTATCTATTTGTGAAGGTAACACTCAAAAGTCGAAACTCACTTTTCCATTACTATGAAGTAGCCAATGATAGTAATGATGTTTTGCAAATGGTCTGAAAATCAGATTGTTCTTCAGAAAATGTTGTCTGAAGAAATGAGACTTACATATTTTTTTTCACTTTTGCAGCACAGCGCAAGATTGGTGAAACCTCATTGAATGAGCGAAGTTCTAGATCTCATCAAATTATTAGACTGGTTAAAATTCTATCTATCACTGGATTTAACATACAAATTCTCTCGCTCTTAGCTTGGCCCTTGATTGTCTCCTTAATCTTTAGACAGTTGAAAGCTCTGCTCGTGAGTTCTTAGGCAAAGAAAACTCTACAACCCTCATGGCGAGTGTGGTATGCTCTCATCTACAAAGCTAAACAACCCTTCTTTATGTTGGATCTTGAGGCTTTTGTTTCTCTAATAACCGTGTCCATGTTCATCTCCCTTTATGTGCAGAATTTCATCGATCTAGCAGGAAGTGAGCGTGCATCACAGGCGATGTCAGCTGGTACAAGACTCAAGGAAGGCTGCCATATCAATCGAAGTCTGCTGACTCTTGGAACAGTGATCCGTAAACTTAGGTGTGTGAACAGTACATCCTTTGAAGTACATGCTTTAGTAGTTATATTTTATTTAATAGAACCACGCGTTTTTACACTTGTTCTAGTAAGGGAAAACAAGGGCACATCAACTTTAGAGACTCCAAGCTAACACGAATTTTACAACCATGCCTGGGAGGGAATGCAAGAACCGCCATCATATGCACTCTCAGCCCAGCGAGGAGTCATGTAGAGCTAACGAGGAACACTCTCTTGTTTGCGTGCTGTGCAAAGGAAGTTACCACAAAGGCGCGGATCAATGTTGTTATGTCAGACAAGGCTCTGCTGAAGCAACTACAGCGTGAGCTTGCGAGGCTCGAGACCGAACTGAGAAACCCTGCCTCCTCACCTGCCTCAAACTGTGATTGTGCGATGACGGTGAGGAAGAAGGATCTTCAGATACAAAAGGTTTGTGCTTTCATAAGTATCATTTTCAGGTTTGGTATGACATTGACTTGTTTTTGTAACTGTGGGGTGAAGTAATGCTGATTAAGAGTTCGTGTTATGCAGATGGAAAAGCAGATCACAGAGTTGAGAAAACAGAGGGATCTTGCTCAATCCCGGCTTGAAGATTTCATGAGAATGGTTGAACACAATGTGGCGTCAAAGGTATTGCCGATTCTTCCCAATTATCTATTGCTGCCAGTATTACTAAACGGCTTGCTTATGTTTTTGCTCTGTCGTAAGCCTGGAACTCCACTTTTCGGCAACCACACAGACAAGTGGGAGGATGGTTCAGTATCAGAGACATCAGGCGTGGTTGATTCAGACATAAGGAGTTACATATCAGATGGGATGTCGACACCCCTGTCAATATCAAGAGCTTATGTTCATTCTCACTCTGACGACGAGGATCTAGATGAAGAGTTGCCTAGGCGTTCTGAAGATCGATCAGAAGAATATTGCAGAGAAGTTCAATGCATTGAGACTGAGGAATCAGTCACTGTCTATAATAACAACATAGACGAGAGAGCAGAACCTGAAAACGTTTTAGGCCGTGGTGAGGATGCCAATGGTGAAACGAGTGTAGGCCATAACGTCAGGGTGAGAAGCTGGAACCGCACTGAGACCGTTCCAGGCATGAGCTCTCCGCCTGAAAACCTCGGGACAAACTTCCTCGGAAGACCAGAGAGTCACAAGATTGCGTTTCCTGATTTAGACTTCGGTTCTAGTGTGTCGAGGAATGATTCTATGTCTTCTTGCGCGAGCGATTCCACTGGTGCTCAGAGCATCAGAACGCCGTTGGGAGAAGAGGGAGGTATCACTACCATCCGGACGTTCGTTGAAGGGCTCAAGGAAATGGCTAAGCGTCAAGGCGAGGTAAGTTCAAAATCATATATACTGATCGATTCTTCTTACTTTACAATTCATTTTCAAGTTTTGTTTATCAGGTCTTGAATGCTGAGGATTCTGGTAAAATTGGGAGAGACATTGGTCTGGAATCCATGGACAGAGAATTTGAGAGACAGCGGCAAGAGATTCTGGAACTATGGCAAACCTGTAACATCTCTTTGGTGCATAGAACATACTTTTACTTGCTCTTCAAAGGAGATGAGGCGGATTCAATCTACATGGGAGTAGAGCTAAGAAGACTTTTGTTTATGAAAGATAGCTTCTCTCAGGGAAACCAAGCATTGGAGGAAGGAGGAGAAACCTTAACACTGGCCTCCAGGTTAGATTTTTTATTGGTGTTTGTATATAGCGTTTGGCATTTGTGGTTGCAGTTTTGTTTAAGTCCTACCCTTTTTTTTTGTGGCGTTTGGTTTTGGTAAAGCCGGAAAGCGCTTCACAGGGAGAGAAAGATGCTGAGCAAGCTTTTGGGGAAAAGGTTTTCAGCAGAAGAGAGGAAAAGAATCTATCACAAGTTTGGGATTGCGGTTAACTCAAAACGAAGGCGGTTACAACTTGTGAACGAGCTCTGGAGCAATCCCAAAGACATGACTCAGGTTGTAGAAAGTGCAGATGTTGTAGCGAAGCTTGTGAGGTTCGCTGAGCAAGGCAGAGCCATGAAGGAGATGTTTGGTCTGACCTTTACACCTCCTTCGTTCTTGACAACTCGGAGATCACATAGCTGGAGAAAAAGCATGCCTACACTTTTCTAACTTCTGCTTCGCCAATGACACTATGCTTTTGAGTTTCTTGTAGCAGAAGCCATCTTTTGTACATCTTCTTGGTTTCTTTGCGTTTTCTTTGTTTGTCTTTCGAATTTGAAACATACAATGTTGTAATTCTGGTCTGTTTACCCGTAAAAAATTGTCATAGATCTTAAATTTAATATAAAAATAACTTGTAAAGTGTAAACACATTCTCAAATGGTAACATAATAAACAAATTCTCATATAGGTCTTGCTTTCTTTAAAGGGATATCAGAGACAAAGATTTGTTGCATATGTCATAAGATTTGTCAGCAAAGACGTTTTCATCTCTTCTATTTTATTGGTTGATAATGTTTACTTTCATCATTTAACCTACGTTACAAAAATCAACATTAGATGAAGATAAATGAGGCGTATAGGATCCCAAACAGTTTCTACAAGACATGGCGGAACTTTTCTTTTCCTAATCCACAAATAAAGAAGCTGTTTCGATAGCAATGCGTTTGAAAAGTGAAATGCCAAATATGAGCTAGCAATCTAGTATACTTGCAAAGTGTCGTTGTTACTCCAACCTTTTATGCTAGATCCTTCTGTCAAGTTAATTTCAGAATCACTACAAAAGAACAGAAGAAGCAGCAGGGGACTCAATTCACAAATGTAAGATTGCCCCCACCAAACACAACATCACACCATACAGAAGGAGGCTATGAAGCACATTCATAAGCTAATAGCCACACAAGTACTAACAGGGCGCAAAAAGTTTATTTCAGATTGATCACAAGATCAGAGCACAACAGTTACACATTCCATAACATGAAAATTCCCACCAAGCACAACATTACACCATTCAACTTTACCCCAAATCTCTCCACCATCTCGTCTTTCCACAGCGATCTCCGCACACCAAATCTCTGTTTTCTCCGCACGCCAAATCTCTGCTTTCTCTGTTTTCTGTAAAAAGAGAACCAATTTACCACCGTTGTAACTCGCAGTTTTCGACCACTTACAACCCCGAGGCAACACTCCTTCAAAACCTCTCACCACTCCCCAAGAGCTCTGCTTTGGATCATAAACTCTCAAACAATTCTTAATCACATCATAGTAATACAACACATCATCAATCACACACGCACTCGACCACTCCTTAGAATGCAAAGCCACGTCTTTATCACAAACATCTTCATTGGGATCGTAAACAAAGCTATTGTAACAAGTCCTCATATAAATCTTACCTCCTATAGCCACACTACTGAACCATCTCTTCCCTTGCTCCCAATCTGGTCTCGAGTTAAGAGACCACGTTTCAGCATCTGTATCGAACACCATAATGCTTCTCGAAGGCGATTTCAGAGGAGAAAGCGTATCTGAACCACCAATTATATAAATCTTCCGATCAATAAGCTCCGTGACGGAAATAGCAACGGCTTTAGGCATGTCAGTGAGAGACTGAGCCGTGTGAGTTCTACAATCGATAAGCGAAACGCTCGATGTGATCTTCCAATCGCAAAATCCACCCATCACAAAGATGTTAGGACCAAGACCTACATAGCTTCCATGGAGTGGCATGGGAGGGAGAGAAGGGATATGTACCAAACGATGATCGCCGCCGGAGAGTGTTTCTTCTCCTCCTCCGTTAGGTTTCCGGCAAAGAGTAAACCAGTGGATATCTGAGGTTTGATCTTTGGAGATTGCGACATAGAGGCATTGTTCTATGAATCCGAGGGAGGAGCGTCTTGTGTAAAGCTCCGGAGACGAGACGAGGGATCGGAAACGCTTTGAGACTTGGGAGAGAGTTGGGTAATAGCATCTCGGGACACGGGCTACGATATCGACGATGATTTCTTCAGGGAGAAGCGAAATTAGACACGGCGGCTCCGGCGGTTGCTTCTTCGGTGACCTAATTTGGGAAGACATTTCCAGATTTTAATTGTTATTTGACCCAACCGGCGAAGGCAGACTAAAAACCCTAAAATTTGTAACGGCTTTAAGGGGAATTGAGAACGTACGATACGATGATCGGATTTTGACTTTTTATATTTATGATGAAAAGCACACAAATGAGAGAGAGAGAGAGAGAGAGTAATTCAGAAAAGAGAGACGGTTAGAAAATTTCAAAGAGAGCTTTTTTCAAAACCAGTCAAAGACGACGGTTCGGTTCATTTCGTTATAAAAACAACACACATTTGGCTTCTCTACTAACTAAACAGCGCAGCGTTTTTGTAAGTTTTACAAACAAGCATTCTTCTGCCTCGGATTTAAGTGAAGCTAAAACTTGTAAGAAGCTAAACTAGTAAGCTTCATTCAGTTCGGACCGTGTGTTCACGTCTATCTTTTAGACACTGTATGTAGTACATTGCATATCGCTGCTCCATGTCCCTGTTCTGGATTGAAATATAATATATGGTCTTCGACAAACCTTTTCAACAACTCAACCGATTTTGTTGTACTGATGTTCTTTTGATTAATTCACTTCAACTGTTTATTTCTATCCACGAGTAATTTGCAAGTAAAAAAAACATGTTAATGACATAGAGTAACAAAAAAAATAGACTCAGAAAAATTTCATAAACAAGATAAAATCGAGTTTTCTGGTAATTTATTTGAAAATGACAAAAGATATAAATAGAGGGCGTCTCCCACAGTTATCTTACTGGGAACATAAGAATCCGTCACGGTCTCATTACAAACATAACATAATGGTGAAAAACGAACAACACTTTTGATGATGTGTGGTTTTTGTTTCGAGCAAGCACGTTCTTCAGAGAAAAAAACATGCTCTACAGGGAGCAAAACCATTGTGTCTCTCTACTAACCTGACAAATAATATAAGAAAGATCCCGACTCCATGAACAGACCGGGGAAAAGGGAAAGAAAGAATCATGCTTGAGTTCAAGAACCGGCATTCTCTTCTCATTCGGCTCTGGACTGACCAGCTCGGGAGGACAAAATGATCCCCACGATAAGACCGTATAGAGCCAGAGCTTCAGCGAAAATGAGGATAAGAATCATACCAACGAAAAGCTTTGGCTGTTGAGCATTGGCCCTGTCATCAACCAACAAAGTTGCTTATCAGACGGATATATGAAGGAACAGACACTCACACACACATACTTAAAGATGCTAGACATATCAAATACGCCATTGGCCTAGAACATAGTGACGAAACTGAATTTGTGACACCAAACTCAAGTTATCCAGGTTCATAAGGAAATGCTTCTAAGAAATTGAGTCTTTTAGCAAATGAAGAAAGACAAGGAGGATCATACCTGACACCAGCATCACCAACAATACCAATGGCCATTCCAGCAGAAAGACCAGCAAGCCCACAAGCAAGACCAGAAGAGAGATGTGCATATCCGTCGAAGAGGTAGTAAGATTTAGCCTTGGGGTTAATCCCGGTACTGATGATAACAGCAATAATCAAACCGTAGATACCCAACACTCCAGCCATAACAACAGGGACAATAGACTTCATCACCAACTCGGGCCTCATGACACCCATAGATGCCACACCGACACCACTCTTTGCTGTACCATATGCAGCTCCCATGCCTAGTTAAACACAGTAAACTCCACCACATCAGACAAATCACACACAAAGATACACACTCTTTAAGATCGATCACTATGCTTTAGACTAGTAAATCAGCATCCCTTGGATCTGAACAAGTATTATCTAACTGACCAGGATGAAAGCAACTAAACCACTTTGATGGTAAATAAGTAAAAAATTTCCTTCACCAATTAATCACAAAGCCTGATAGATCCTCAGATAATCAACAACAATACAGATCTAGCAATGACTCTAGGAATCTGATCTGCTGATGATAAAACTAGAATTTTCTAAAAGGAGAGACGTATATAGTTCAGTGAGTAGTATCGCTGCTAAGCCAAATCAAACCCAGGGGGGAAAATAAGGTCGTATTTCAGAGCAATTACATATAAGAAATATAATCAGGAACAAAGCAGATCGGTGAATTATTCAGGGCCGATCTAAAGCGCAAAAGCAACTTTGAGAAATCAATAAACACAAACGAAATCAGCGAATGATTCAGAGCGGGAGAAAAAGATAAGAGAGAGTAAGGAGGAATGAAATTACAGGAGAAGACGAGGGCAGCAGCAGCGCCAAGGAAGCCGAAGAAAGGAGCGGTCTCATCGCCACTAAAGGTAGACATCTCAGGCGATTCTGGATCTTAAGATCTTCGTTCGTTCGACGATGGAATCTGATCTCTCTCAGAAACTCAGATCTCTCTCCGTTGAATTTTAGCTAAAAGGATCAGAGTTTTTCCGTAAGGCTAATCTGATTTGATTGATATATATTACAACAACGAAGCAGCGCACACGTCGGGATCTCAATCCGGGTTTTACCCGTATTCGACCCATTTTATTATTTGGGCCAACATTCGGCCCACTCTAAAGACATGTCTTTCATAAGACGAAAATAACCTTGTTATTTGTTTCTTGCATATTGCAATTACAACAAGGGTATATTAGTCAAATGCATGATGAGTATCTCTCATTAGAACCCCATATACTAGAGCATTAGCATTATGTAGCATAAACATTAAGGTGCATAATCTGTACGCTCTGATTAGTATAACACATTTAGTTGATTGGTATAATATCGGAGTATTAGATATTTTATTTATATTTAATATATGATATTAATTAAAAAATATAATTTAAATGTGTTTTATTAAAAAAATTAATTATCACTCATTGTTATATATTTTTTTAAAAAATTATATTTTACATTTAATAAATTTTAGAAATTGTTATATATATAAAAATATACATTGATAATTTCAACAATTGTTAAACTTACGGAAACAAAAGCACGACACAATAAACTCAACAATGGTTACATCTTTTATTTTTCACACTCAACTATGCTTACCCCATATATATAAAGGTGTAATCTATTTTTTAAAATTGATAAACAAACCTTTTGCTGAATGCGCGAGAGAAAGAGTGACTCTTAGCACAAACCAAACCAAGTCCCTGAAATATATCAAACCCAAAAAAATAAGTCTCATAACTAATTCATTGCTTAGCACATATATATATAAAGGTGTAATCTATCTTTTTAATTGATAACGAACCTGTGTTTGCCCATTAATGAATGCGCGAGAGAAAAAGTGCCTCTTAGCACAAACCAAACCAAGCCCCTGAAATATATCAAACCCAAAAAAATCAGTCTCATAACTAATTCATTGCTTAGCACATATATATATAAAGGTGTAATCTATCTTTTTAATTGATAACGAACCTGTGTTTGCCCATTAATGAATGCGCGAGAGAAAAAGTGACTCTTAGTACAAACCAAACCAAGCCCCTGAAATATATCAAACCCAAAAAAATCAAGGCTCATAAGTAATTCATTGCTTAGCACATATATATATAAAGGTGTAATCTATCTTTTTAATTGATAACGAACCTGTGTTTGCCCATTAATGAATGCACGAGAGAAAAAGTGACTCTTAGCACAAACCAAACCAAGCACAAACCAAACCAAGCCCCTGAAATATATCAAACCCAAAAAAATCAAGTCTCATAAGTAATTCATTGCTTAGCACATATATATATATTTTCGTCACTACTGTTTTTATTTATAGTATAAGGCCGAAGAAACAGGCCAAACTGCCAAAGAGACAGGCCAAAAGTACAGAGCCTACAAACAAAGCAAAATTACAAGCCTACAAACAAGCCAGAGAATCAAATAAGCATAAAAGCCCTAACTCTGAAAGGCCTAAGCCCAAATAGAAAATCAAACTAAAATAAAACAATGTAACACATTAATTAAAAATAATTAATATATATTATAATTTATTATAAAAGTTTATATCTATATTTACAATTTAAATTTCAATAACTTTTTGAAATATATATAATATAACACATTAAACTAAAATAAAACAATAATATATATTATAAACGTTATATCCATATTAATATTTTAATGTATTAAATAAATAATTATATAATAGTTTCTCATATATATTATCTTATAACA